>NW_013668277.1:45725-60558 GCF_000517525.1 Limulus polyphemus
TGTTAAACTTATATTAAAGTTTTTTCATTACCCATTCAAACCGTCTCCAACCATTATTAGTCTCAAAGTGGGTTCTTCGTCATCGAAATTGTAGGATTATACCTCCATCACCTGGCTGAAATTAAACAACAAATGCAAAGAAACGTATTTAATTGGTGGACTTTGTTTTTCATCCATGAAATTAATGGAAACTTACGTAATGCGAAAACTTAAAAGCATAATAACTTGTTTAGTTTAACATTTAGGTTAATAAATAAATCCTTGGAATATTTATGGTTGTATTTCCTTATGACAGTTTTGACCACATATGAAAAATTACATGATATAACACCAACCTTAATATTTGATAGATTGTATGTAAATGAAAATATGATATTAAACACATTATCAGTGGTAACAGACACTTTTTTTCTAAATTTATGACATCATTCTAAAGGGCTTTCTGCTTCTGTTGCCTTTTAGGAGCTAGTCAACTTCTGGGATTCACCGGCAGAAGTCTGCCTGCTTTTATTAGTGATTGCACAAGCATAAGGAAAAATATTATCGCTCAATTAGAAAGCTATGTAGGACTGACTACTGAACTTGAAAAAATGGAACCAAACAAGATAGGGATGGAAGTGGACATATTACTTGATCGGCTAATGATCACATAGTAGACGAAGCCATTTCGACTTCACATGAAGAATAAAATCTCTACATTACTGGCTTCCTCACTTTGTCTATCGAAAGTTTGGTATTTGAATAGAATCTCAGCTTTCGTTATTATATATTTTCTTTATTTAACTTTAGAATACTACTTTTATGATTATTTTACATTTGGAAATTATAGTTCTATTTATTTTGCCAGTGAGGAAGCCAGTAATGTGAGGATTTTATTCTCCATGTGAAGTCGAGACAGCTAAGTCTGCTATGTGATCGTTAACCAATAAAGTGATATATCTACTTCCATACTTGTCTTGTTTGGTCCCTGTTTTTAAGTTCAGTAGCCAGTCCTATATAGCTTTTTTATTTAGCGATATTTTTCCGTATATTTGTTTCTTTACTTTTTATAACATGGTGTAGTGGGTTACGAGGTTATAGAGTGTATTCTAAAGCTTTATAAATTTTACATGGAATAGTAATAAAATGGGTAGTCAAGGATCGTGAAGGCTGTTTTGCTCTATCAAATGATGATAAAAATATAGTTACTGCTAAAACTAGATAGGCGCTAGGCCTGTTGAAGAAAGATGACGAAAGATGAACGAAAATAAGAAATCTCTGTTTTGGCAGTTTGCCAGTTGTCGACCTTGGGGACGCTCTGGATAGCTGAAAAGTGGCATATACACCAGAGATAGAGCGACTATGGCAGGTAACTGTTCATATCTATCTTTTGATGACCTGTAGAGAAGAAAATCCAGATGACTTTTGTATTGCTTTAATATGGGCGTCCGTGCCATCCTTACATAGAGAGTGCTAGCGCACTCTCCAATATATTAGTGTATGATAAACAAGATTTGTGAGCTAAGACGTGCACAAGTTTGTTTAACACGAATATGAGGATTGACTTAATTACTAATGTCCCTGCTTATAATTAACTTAAAGATCTCTTGCTTAAAGCCTACCTTAACTAGTTTTGTTTTAATGCCCATCCATATTCATGGATTGTTCAGTAAAAAAGCGTCTCTTCCTTCATGTAATAAAGTTAAAACCTGGCAAAATAAGGTTTTCAAGATAATGGAATAATACACATGCATAATATTTTGTTTATAACAAAAAAACATAGAAATGTCGTCAGAGGGACAGATTTTTCTGGATTTCTGTTTGTTTGTAGTTAAGCTCAAAGCTATCCAATGGGTTCTCTGTGATCTGCCCATCACAGGTATCGAAAACCGATTTCTAGCGTTGTAAGTCCGCTGACATACCGCTGTGCCACTGGGGGCATTTTTCTGGAGCCAAGCCAAGTGCAAATACCATTGTGTCAAGAGTGAGACTTGCCTGAAAGAAATCTTGGTCTTTATACGGAATAATCTCTAGAAAATATCACTTTTTATAAATGGGATCAACAATAATATAAAAAAGGATTTTAGCTTTCGAATAAAGGAAAAATAAGACACCAGTATTTATGTAGTAGTCTTCTTTGTCATTAAATTTCGTTGTAAGTTAATATTTTGAAGTAACCAGTGTCAATATAAGTTTTTTCTTTTCATTTTTGCTACCAGAGGAATTTTTCTAACTATTCAAGACGCAGGAAGAATTTACGACGTCTTAGGTAACTGGCCGGAAAAGGAAGTGAGGGTAGGTTTTCAGCAGTACAGAAAGATAACACAGGCCTGTGAATACTCCATAAAAGTTCTTTTGGTTTTAATAACGGATTTTCCATAATTCAGATACGCAGATTTCGAAAATAACAGTTATTTTTTCTATCACGTAAGGATGTTTTACAAATCTGGAAAAAAAACTCTTCCTTAGATAAAATTATTATTTCCTTTACCACAATGAACATTTTTTATTATTATGTTTCTTAATAAAAATGGAAACAAACTGAAAAAAGGGAAGAACACTGTTGTCAAACGAATATGCATCCTCATTCCTTCTGATTTTTTTGGTGAAATTTCGTCTTTTAGTCTCAAAACTACGTGTTATTGTCTTTCTTTTATATATTGCGTTATGACGTTTTATGTAAAATTTGTACGTGATGGAGAAAAATGGATATCGTTTTCGGATTGAGCGTACAGGAATTATTGTAGAACATGTAAAATGTTCAAGATAATAAAACCATCGCAGGCCTGTGTGATACATAAAAAAATGTAATCAAGCTAAAAAATAAAAAACATGCATGAAAGTTGTGTTATTAAAACTTATAACTCCTCGGAGAGCCCTGGCGGTGTATGCCATGTTTGGTTAAAGTGTAGGCGTGAAAAACAGACATAGAGACGACACTAGTGCATTAAATGATTCGATTGTTGAACAGTACAGATCAATATATTTCCACTTTTCTATTTCCCCATATTATTTATTTAAGTTTCGTTTTATAGCTGGATGATAGGAGGTTACATTGTTTGTTATGGAATTATACATCGCAATATTTATATTCTGTCGTATTTAATGCTTGTGTGCATTATCTGATGTAGATCGTCAGTCGATAAGATTTAAGATCAATAATCCAATTTGTAATTTTTTGGATTTCTTAACTTTTGATTGATACATCCCCATAACAGCCATGGATGATGAATGGATAATGAAGCGTCATTTCTTTGTATGTTAATATCTGGAAAAAGTAGTAACAATAAGTAGCAATTTGGAGAGCATGGGCTGACTGAACGAGCAAATAGTACATAAACTCTAACACAATCAATTATGCATGCACTAAAATCGCCCAAGACAAAAAACACTAGATGCAGAACAGCTGCAAAAGGTAGAAACTTGGAGGAAAAAGTATGTGGGGGAAATAAGCCATATGTAACTAGAGATAACCAGTTTCTTCGATTAAGTTCCAAATTGCAAGAGAAAAAAATTACACAAGCAACTGAAAACAACAGTAAAACATGCTTTACTAAAACATGTACTTCTGGAAGCGCTATCAGACATCAAATATGTATCTTAATAAGTATATTAAAAATAAGTATCATAATTTTTATATATGGATATATTGTGTATGTGTTTATAACTCTTTCTTTGTTTTTGTTTAACAGAGCATTGAAATTTTGAATTTTCGATATAATCAAACTAGCCTAATTGTTACTGATATTTTGCGTAGGCCATAGTTGTGACGGACGGAGAGAGGATTCTGGGATTAGGAGATCTGGGAGCCAATGGTATGGGCATTCCAGTGGGGAAGCTAGCCCTTTACACGGCACTGGCAGGGGTCCCCCCAAATAAAACGCTTCCGGTGACGTTGGATGTGGGAACCAACAATGAGGTAAGATTACATTTAGTTAAACACCATCTCTGCTGTTGAATGTGGGAACCAACAATGAGGTAAGATTACATTTAGTTAAACACCATCTCTGCTGTTGAATGTGGGAACCAACAAGAGGTAAGATTACATTTAGTTAAACACCATCTCTACTGTTGGATGTGGGAACCAACAATGAGGTAAGATTACATTTAGTTAAACACCATCTCTGCTGTTGAATGTGGGAACCAACAATGAGGTAAGATTACATTTAGTTAAACACCATCTCTACTGTTGGATGTGGGAACCAACAATGAGGTAAGATTACATTTAGTTAAACACCATCTCTGCTGTTGAATGTGGGAACCAACAATGAGGTAAGATTACATTTAGTTAAACACCATCTCTACTGTTGGATGTGGGAACCAACAATGAGGTAAGATTACATTTAGTTAAACACCATCTCTGCTGTTGAACGTGAAAACTATTAATGAAACTCACAAGTGAATGTTTTACAGACAAAAATTTCCCGCGACCTTCCTCTTGTTAAAAATATAGCAACGATAAGATTTTGTACTTATTAGTTTTAGCTAGTTAAACACTTCTCGTGACGTTGCATGTAACAAGGAACAAAGTAAACCTTTCGTGAATACACTTTGACTTAAACAGAATCACTAATTTTTCCCGTAAGGTTTTGGCGATCGTATGTCAATCGTTGTCCTGGTAATCTATATGATCACTTAAGTCTTGAGTATAAACTTATTACTATTTTTATAATTGTTGTTATTAGATTGTACTTTCGAACTAGTTTATAACCTGCTGCCATCTTCAGTGAGGTCCTGAAATGGACTGGTTTATTTTTTTATTTGGGGGGGGGGAGTAGTAGACGGAATGGTGTACTAACCATTTATCTGGGGTCTTCCCAGTTTTGGCTTCAATCAACTAACTGTCTGAATGTTTTCAAGAGGGGTTACCAAGATTTTGCTGATTACTGAGCTAAGTTGATGGAATGTGTTATGAGCTAAGTAGATGTCAAATATTTCTTTTTCTCGTGCCATTATATGGTCTTCTCTGGTAAGTTGAGTTATTGCACATAAATCAGTATTAGTCTTTTTACCTATTATGACGTTGGATTTTAATGTTTGTTGATATTTCGTTTCTCAAACTTATTGAAGTCCACATTTACAAGATATGATGTAAATAGTGGTTTGGTGCAATCTAACTGTTATCGTATTGTGTTCTGACTTCATGTTGTTTACATATTCCCTATAGTTTTTCATGAAGCCATAGAAACTTTTGTCATAGGGTAATACGGCTGCACGGTTGTGATAATTTCGCCTTGCTTGTTCTTCTTTAGTTTTTTCTTCTTCTTAACCATATTTTGCATAGCAAATCTTAATCATTCTATAAGCTAGACATAGTTTATGACAACTTACTTTACATTGTTGGAGTTATTCACTACAGATATCTACCAGTAGCTGTGACTTTCCTCTAAACTATTGTAACCATCAATTCCAAGAATGTGAGCTTCTTATTTTTCTACTTCAACTGTGAATTGTATCGCTGGATGTTGTCTACTCGAGCTTTATCAATTATGGAATTTTGTAGCCATGTTACAAATGTTCGATGCTTCCTTGAAACCATTCATATAGTAAACTATTGTAACCATCAATTCCAAGAATGTAGCTTCTTATTTTTCTACTTCAACTGTGAATTGTATCACTGGATGTTGTCTA
Source organism: Limulus polyphemus (assembly GCF_000517525.1). Taxonomy (NCBI): domain Eukaryota; kingdom Metazoa; phylum Arthropoda; class Merostomata; order Xiphosura; family Limulidae; genus Limulus; species Limulus polyphemus. The sequence goes on from NW_013668277.1 coordinate 51,336, forward strand.
CTCGAGCGTTATCAATTATGGAATTTTGTAGCCATATTACAAATGTTCGATGCTTCCTTGAAACCATTCATATAGTAAATTAACTCAGTTCTAACGCAGGAGATTCCAGATGAATGTATAGCATGAAGACCCCGGATCGAATTCCAGTTACTCCACTTTTGAAAAACCACATAAACTAAACATTTGATCTAAAAGTTATAATTTTCAACAAATGAACTAATAAGAAAATGAAAATTTGCTTCTTATTTATAATATTTCTATTTGCACTCTATTTTTTAATAGTTTTAAATGTTCTTTAGTTAATGTGTGAGTGTGTACATATAGACTTGTTGTGTATCGTTCTAAAGAGTTTTACGTTCATCAGAAACTTCTGAGTGATCCCTATTATATCGGGATGCGTCACAAGAGGATTCGTGGTCGAGAGTATGATGATTTCATCGAAGAGTTCATGGAAGCTGCTATCAAAAGGTAAACAGGAACTATGAATATCACGTAAACAATTTGCTTGATAAACCGCTACATAATAATTGTCTGGTGTAAGGATTTTGTATTTGTTTGAACGACGAATATTACTTATTTTTTGTGAAAGGTTATAAGCAAAACTTAAGCGTGATTAAGGTTATAACTTAATTAAACAAGTCGTTTTGGCCTTAAAGTGTTGCAGCCTGACATTACTATAGTTTAAAGCATTTGTTTCGGAAATCAGAATGACATGTATATGCTAAATTCTCTGTATGTAGGTCTCTGGGTTAGAGTTTGCATAGTCTTTAGTCGTAATATCTTGATCACGGTTATGATTTAGTTTTGTTGAAGGTGTCATCATTGAAAGTTTCTTTTCTGAATTTTATACCACTTAAATTCATCCTTTGTTGTCAGTATTGAGAGTTTATTCTCTGTTAGTCATACTAAGTAGATGTATCCGTTGTTGTTAAGATTGATTTTTCTTCATTGTTTGTCTTAATACAAAAGTTTAAAATTTATTGAACTTTGAAAATTGACCCAGTGTCTATCTTTACCTTTGAAATGCAAACATAAACAAACTTATAGTCTAGCAAAGTGAATATTTTGTTTGCACCTTGTTAGGTTTGGAAGGTCGTGTTTGATTCAGTTTGAAGACTTTGGTAACGAAAACGCCTTCAGGCTCTTGAAGAAATTCCAGGAACGTTACAGTACCTTCAATGACGATATACAAGGTAATTTAGTTAAATCGTGTATTACGCAAATTTTATGGTTGGTTCAGGTGTATAGTATTTTATTTTCTACCCTGTGAGGCCTATTTTATCTATTTTTTTCGCTTTTCCAAGCAGGACTGATGAGCCGTGAAACTAGTTTGTTGCAGTGGAAGTAGCGAATCAATAAATAAATTAGACCTCTATATCATCTTTTCTTCAATGAAATTCACATTTTGATCCAGAAAAGAAATTAACTAATTAACTTCCAAAAATTACTCTTAGACATATTAAAATAGACATTCTTTGTAGAACTTGGACATTGTAAAATAGACATTCTTTGTAGAACTTGGACATTGTAAAATAGACATTCTCTGTAGAACTTGGACATTGTAAAATAGACATTCTCTGTAGAACTTGGACATTGTAAAATAGACATTCTTTGTGAAATACATTTATTAACCAGTCCAGTGCTTCAGGCATAAACATTCAAGACATAAAAAGTGGTTTAATGAAATGATATATAACTCAGTTGTAGAGCACTGTTTTTGTTAACTAGAGGTCCTGCGTACAAATTCCACTTCCTTAGTCTATTTTTCACTTATCGCCTTTTTACTTAAAATTTATTATTTAAGTTGTACATAGTAAAGGTGATGCTCTTAAATAATGCATGTGTAGTTTCTTATGAAGGGTGGGCTTGTTAGTGTATGTTTTCTTCTCTTTTTTTTTTTGTCATCAATTTGGAAATTTATAAAATTGTATAATTCTATAGCATTAACCATTACTGTTATGTAAGATTTTTAAGCCAAGAAGTCGAAAATGTCAAGTAACCGTGTTTGTGTGAAGTATTTTAAATATGTTTAACAATTTCACGAATTATATTAATCGCAGTATGGCTAAAGTTTTATCTTTTTCTCCATATATATGTGTGTTCTGTATGCGACCCCTAGCGTAGCATTTTAATGTGATAGTTTTGATTCTTACAACGTTTAAGTTGTTCACATAAAATGAGAAATTAATAATAATGACAACACATTTCATAAGGATTATTTGAGGGTTACGTTTGTGCTTGGAATACTCAAATATATCATATATGAAATAAGGTCAACTAAAGTACATGATTTAGAAAAGAAAAAAAAAAGTCTAGTCTAGAAATTAGACTATTGAAGATAAATCAGCTTAAAAACTAGTTTTTTTCGTTTCTTGGTGGCGATATTCCGAGCAAACCAAAAACAAACCTGTGGGTTTGGAGGCAAACTATTCTTGTCTATATAGTTTGTCACCACCAAAGAAATCTAAAAATCAAACTAAAGTTTTTTAAGGTGATTTATTTCCAACAGTCTAATATCTTAAATAACATAATGTGCTGTGAACTCGCTCGGTTTTAATTCTTATATGTTATTTTCTTTCTGAGAACTGTTTAAACTTTTTCCTATTAGGGACAGCATCCGTCGCTGTAGCAGGAATTCTCGCAAGTTTGAAGATTACAGATTTAAAATTGTCGCAGAACGTGTTTTTATTCCAAGGGGCAGGAGAAGTAAGTTTGATTTATTATGGATGTTCTAAAACTATAGAGAATTCAGGATGTATCCCAGAGTTCGATATGAGGTCTGCTATATATGCACTCAATTTTCTTTGGTAAATTCGTGAAAATTATTTATGTCTTACTGATAGAAATCTTTGTTTTAATAAATTCGAAGGATTGTAGAATTATGTGAAAACGTACTGTCGGTGGATGCCTAATTTTTTAAAAATATGTAAATTAATTGAATTAATCTCTTCAATCACGTGTTCATAAAGTGATGCCACTTTTAACAATTATAATAGATAAAATGCATCTTGGAGGAAGAGAGACGTAACAGTTAACTTTCCTATATATATATAAAACGTGTGTGTTAAAGATTTATTTGGTGAAAAATAAAAGACGCGCACACACACACATATCATTAAACAGTTGGACCGATGTATAATATCCAATAGTGAATTCGACGAAATTTCACAACATTATTCACATACGTAAATTAGTTTAGGTGACTATGTGGTGAAGAAAAACGGACTCAAATCTCCATAGTTAACTTTTCTGTTCACAGGCGGCACTGGGAACTGCCGATCTGCTGGTAATGGCGATGGAACAAGAAGGTGTTAGTCGTGTAGAAGCCACACGCCGGATATGGATGGTTGATTCTAAAGGTCTAATTGTAAAGGTGATTATTATGTTTGTAGAAGTTACTGCTTTAATTTGTTTATGAAAGGCCTTTTTATGTATGTCAAAAACATACAAAAAATACACACATCAACAATTTAAAAATGTCACATACATTGGTATTTTATTTTAATTACGGTATTTGATTACTTAAAAGCGATTGCATGAATTAGTTTTATTATTATAGATATTTGTATATTTGTTAGACAACACAAGTCATAGCCAATAGTACGTAAATCCAGCTTGTTTTTAAGCATTTGGAATAAATGACTTATAAATTGCCAATTATTTTAGGTACAAAAAGCAGTGTTTAGAATGTAAAACGAAATGCTTCTTTTTTTTACTGATAAACTTTTATTTGAATTTCAGAATCGAGAAACAGGTGGCATAACGGAGCACAAAGCTCGTTTTACTCAGGAGCACGAGCATCTGACCAACTTGGAAGATATTGTGAAAACCATAAAACCGACTGTTTTAATAGGTAAGGTTAATGATTGATTCATAATAGTAATTCTTTAAATACTTATAGTTTAAATATAGCTATTCAAAGCCAAAGTTTGCAAAGAAAATAGATAAATAACCATTCGGTGAAAGAGAGACAATGTAGCTAGAGATATTTCTGCCTTTCACGTTATTTTAAATTTGTTTCCAAATATTACATTCCACGCTACTTTCCATTATTTAGTAAACGTCTGTATTTACATAAGTATGTTTGTGGATATGTAACCAGCACCCTCTTTCGTTTTCCGTCTATTCTCCGTCTTTTTTTTTTTAGATTCAATGTATCTATTATAAATTTATATTTTATCGTATCTGTTAATTCAGTTTGTTTATAACTCTACCTGTCTGTTATTTAAGAAAATGTTTTATCTTGTACTCCATTAATTTCTCCTGGAAATATATAGAAATTGTTAATATCTCCATAAGAAACAAAAATAGGCGAAACGACTTTTATCACATCTTCACTATACGTTGCTCTTTTTTCATACGGTACCATAATGTAGCTTCACGTATTTATATCTTATATTAACATTATTTCATGTCTGTGTTTCATCATCTATATTGATAATTTCCTATTGTTTCTCTGTTACCACAGTATCTTCGTTTTAAATCTAACCCGCAGCTTTTTTTCTGTTTCTCTGCTATCAACACATTGTATATTTAGTGTATAAATGCTTTCCAGCCTGTTTATTTTTTCCTTTGTTATTACGCATTTCCCCCTGTTTGCTTAATATTTTCGTCTGCCTGTAACGTACATTCATATTAATTTTCAAGATGTATTAGGCCAAGCATTGTCTAGTGTTTCATGCTGGGTTGCGTATCGGAAAACTCGAGGTATATCACTGAAGACGCTGTCGCACTTTCAGCTCTTGGTGCGTTATAATAGTGATAGTCATTTCCGTTTCAGGCAAAGCCCTTTTAACTGCTGGTGCTGGAGACTTTCTTCTCATCTGGTGTTTAAAAGTTGATTTAGGAAGGCTATATCTGAACCTTAGTTGTCTCCGTCCTAGTCGTTTAGCCCATGTTTGCATGAGAGTCCGTTCAAGTTAAAAATACCAATAGTATATACTTTAAAATACTTACCAAGTTTTTTAACTGTATTCCTCGTTGTTTTATGTTTTCCAAACTTCGATGTCAAAGGAAAGTTACAAATACTGATCCAACGTTAAATCCCTCCCGTAATTAACCCTTGTTCGTCATTTCAGGTGCATCTGCCCAAAAAGGTGTGTTTTCTGAAAGCATTCTTCGTACCATGGCAGAGAACAATGAGCGACCTGTAATATTTGCTCTCAGTAATCCCACTGACAAGGCCGAGTGTACGGCAGAACAAGCTTATACGTTCACTGAGGTAACTGAGTTTTCAAGTAATATTTTTTACTTCATGATTTTGCTCAGTATGAATCTAATAGTTACCATCTGTCTACAAAACACTTGATTACGTAATTCTTAAGAAATCACAGCATCATTTAGAAAAATAGATGTTACTAGTATTGATAACCTGTTTGATCATGAATCTTATATGCTGTACTCAATTTACTCACTAGATGGAGCCAGCTTTTATATCCTGTATTTCAATTCAAGCTTAAGCTTAATTATATATTTTTTACCTTTTAGTTTTAAAATGTTTATTGTTTTAGAATATTTGGTACATTATCTTTTAGGGTAGGTGTGTGTTTGCCAGTGGAAGTCCGTTTGACCCAGTCACAATTGAAGATCAAACGTTCTACCCCGGACAAGGCAATAATGCGTATATCTTTCCCGGGGTGGCGCTAGCAGTCATTGAGTGTGGTGTTCACACAATCGCAGACCAAGTATTTTTGGTAGCTGCAAAGGTGAGTTAGTCAGATACCATTTTGTTTTCTTGAATTATTACTGGACACAATAGGATTTCGGTTTTTATTGCCTTTAAGTTACTATTCGAGTTCTCTGTAATGTTAATTACTTCTGTGCTTTTAATTGGCCCGTTGAAATATTACATAGTTGTGTTCTAATGACACCATTTGTTTTTCGGAGTGTTGAGGGATTCGTCGAAATCCAGTTTATATGATTGTATAGCTCAATTTTTATGTCTTAAACATCGTTTGTGTGCTCACTCAGAGTGAAGCACTCGGTGCTCTTGTAATTATCTTATCTGGCAGGAGGAAACATGGTGACAAGTGGAAGAGAGAGACTATCACCAGAAACTGTGATAGTTACTATTCCTTCATGGGATACTTGCTTCACTTCGAACTTAAGCATACCAAGAAGTTAGATTACCTGTGTTTAGTGTTACTGGCCCGTTCTTAGTTATATTCAGTTATTAGAAGTTTCTTATTTATATAATCCGGATACTTGTTTCACTGTTTTTTCTACTCTTCTTTAAAATAAATGATCTAATTAGAATCATGGCAATCAAAAGTTGGATTATTTACAAATATTAAATCGAACTGCAAAAGTGATAATTGCTCAGCATTAGTTTTTGGTCTAATTGCTATGACTTATAAATTTTTCTTTGTAGTATAATATTTATCAGTTTATTTTTAAATTTTAATTGTATTTTCATATATAGCTTTTATTAGGTAATATAATTTTTTTTTTCATTCATTGTCGTTGTAAATCATTTAGGCTCTAGCAAATCAGGTAAAACAGGAGGACCTTGAGGAAGGCCGTCTCTATCCACCTTTAAAGAATATCCGTGATGTTTCTGTTCAAATTGCTGCTAAGGTAGCGCAGTTTCTCTACGTAGAAGGGATGGCTACACGTAGGCCTGAACCTGACGACAAAGTTGCCTTTTTACGAAGTAAACAGTACACTGCCGATTACGAAATGGCCACGTCCCACAGGCACCCTGTCACCAGCAAGGGCTTGCATCACTAGACAACCATTTTTCGTTACCTTAGTTACTAAAAGTATGGCAGGGATTACTTTTGATGAAATCAATTGGATGGGTGTTTTTATGTACCAGAACAATAGATTGGGAGGTATTATTTATTAGGCATAATATAAGAAAATTAGATTTAACGGGCTAAGATTTTGATTGACTAGTTTGCAATTAACTTACACAAGGGGGAAGTGATATAACTGGTACTAGTTAGTAAGTCGAGAAAGTACACAGATAAAATTTTATTTAAGCTTGTTAGTAGCAGGTTAGGACAATTATGATGTTAACATAGATTTGATCATGAATCACTATTATCTAGATATTATAAGCTATGATATCTATGTAACAATGAGCTAGCGGTTAAAAAACTGTATGTGTTTATGGCAGTGTTTAACGTATTGTTCAAGAGTTTGTCCGTAATACACTAATATTATATATTCTTTGCTGTGAGTCACATATCTTAATTATCATTGATGTATTATGGTGATATATATGCGTTATTGTTAAATTTTCTGCTGTTTTATTTTGAAATTTTAAATATGTTTGTGTCAAGAAATTTCGTCTGTTATATTTCAACACCGTCTGATTGCTATACAATGTGTTATATCGTCGTAGCATGCAAGGAATTTTATTTACATTTTTTTTCATGTATATCAAATGGATTAAAATAAAAATCATGCCAGTCTCAAGCTGTTTCCTCCCTCTGTTTCTATGGAAACCGTGTTGTTTAACCGGGCAATTGAATGTTATAGGATAGATATGAAGTTAAGAAACACGTTTTAACAAATTTCATAGGCAGGCAAGCATGTTAAAAATTTCGCATAAAATGCCAATAAATCGTGGATACACAGAACAGGTTTTACGTTTTAATTAGCTGACAAGCAAAGTTTGAATGATTCATTGAGCAGCAACAAAGGGATTAGTTTCAATAAAAAATTCTATTCAGAGATTCTTAAATATTTCAAGATATATGAATACTAGAATTACGTCTACTGTTTACTGTTTTGTTAGATATATTTGCAAAAATGACATCACTTGTTATTGGTGTATAATACCAAACGAAACCAATAACAATAATATTTTTATAAAGACTTCCACCATTATTCAAAATTAACGTGGGAAAGAACGTCTTTGGTGGTTTTCTTCAGCAGCATCAAACAATACATAAACAACCGTGGAGAGATTAGAGGCTTAAGGTGAATGGAAACGATTTATGTGAGTAACGTGAAGAAACGTGAGCTATTAAGTTACGGTGTTATATTCAGCTGTCAGGCAATAAAACATAATCTGTTGGTCCTAAAGCTATTACGTAACAGCAGTTTAATTAATTGTGAAGCAGTTTTCTATTTAACAATGAGCCAGCAGATAAAAGATCTATTTAACTTTAAGACAACAAATAATGTTTTATTTAATATTTTATTTTGAGTTTACTTTCTGATTAATTTTATTATATTACAAGTTACAGCTTTTACAGTAAGTAGGCCCAGCATGGCCAGGTGGTTAAGGTGCTCGACTCGCAATCTGTGGGGTCGCGGGTTCGAATCCCCGTCACACCAAACATGCTTGCCCTTTCAGCCTTGGGGGCATTATAATATGACAGTCAATCCCACTATTCGTTGGTAAAAGAGTAGCCCAAAAGTTGGCGGTGGGTGGTAATGACTAGCTGCCTTCCCTCTAGTCTTACACTGCTAAATTAGGAACGGCTAGCGCAGATAGCCGTCGTGTAGCTTTGCGCGAAAATCCATAACAAACAAACAGTAAGTAAGTAAGATTTGTTTTAGAGCCAGTAATCGAAACGTCGTACCTGTTCTAAAAACAAATCTTACTTACTATAAAAGCTGTAACTTGTAATATAATGTTTTGGCAATAAATGCCAATGATTAATATAACATTGAGATAACAAGTAACAGTAGTTTTGGTGTTTACAAAGAAAAAAACTTGACTAGTTATACTCTACAAAAAAAAAAAACCTTCTCAGGGGTTAAATGGTTTCAGTTCTTTAGTCTGTATTGCAAAGTTTAAGAACTGATTTTTTTTGCTATATTAGTCGTTTGGAAAATTAACTGGTGTACTTAGTAGACACGTTTTCTATATTAAAAGCACATACACCTTCTGTCTCCAGAATTCACTGGAAGTTATAACAAATTTTGCCTCATATTTCAGCACTGATGTCTGAAACAAGAAACTCCAAAACAAAACACTAAGAAACCTATTTTTTTTATCTAGTCCGGCACGGTCTATAATTAACAATCCGGACTAAAATAATTGCGCTTCACACTTTGGGGTCCTGGGTATCCCACTATTCGATTAGAGTAGTCCACGAGTTGGAGATTAGTAATATTTACTAGCTGCCTTGGCCCGGCATGGCCAGGTGGTTAGGGCGCTCGACTCGCAATCTGAGGGTCGCGGGTTCGAATCCCCGTCGCACCAAACATGCTCGCCCTTTCAGCCGTGGGGACGTTATAATGTGACGGTCAATCCCACTATTCG
>NW_013668277.1:60758-62898 GCF_000517525.1 Limulus polyphemus
AATTCAAAAAAACAAACAAACTAGCTGCCTTCCTTCTAGCCTAACACTTCAAAATTAGGGACGGGTTGGGCAAATAACCCTTCTGTAGCTATCTGAAAGAAAAATTCTTTATTGAATTAAAACTAAAGAATACCATTTTATTATCTAACTAGAAAAAAAAAAACTCTGACCACTACGTTACTTTATTTCTGTAGCGCACCCGGGCTTATAAAAGACAATACTAGGAATAAACTACCTTAAAACCCTGAAGCTTTGTACTGTCAGTTACGATTTGTGTTTTAGTGGAAAGTTCCTAAAAAATAAAAGCTGTGAAGCAACATGTTGAGTGTTCAGTTAAGGAAATATAACAAAATTTGGAGTTTTAAGGTCGTTTATTTCTAGTATTAAAATGACCACTACGTTGTTTATCTAGTTAGAACCAAACCGATAGACCTGGTTTGGTGGTTAGGGCGCTCGACTCGCAGGTTAGAATCCCCATCACAGAACATGCTCGCTCTTTCAGCTGTGAGGGCGTTATAATGTGATGTTCAAACCAAGAGTTGACGATGGGTAATGTTGACTAGTTACCTGCTCTCTAGTACAATACATTAATGCCGAAAATACAAAAGTTAAGCAAATAAGATGTGCTATTAACTGATATTTTGTATTTACTCTCAACACAGTAGTTCCACTTAGTTTTTAATTCTGCCATAAGTTTATCAATGTGTAATTGTGCAGTATTGTTCCAAATTTTCTATATTACCTCCCCCTCTCGCACACACAATTCATTCAAGCTGTTTGGCTGCCATTTGAATCTCTAAGTTTCCATATAAGCCTAGACATCGTTAATAATATTCATATCTGATCTTTTTACACGCCAAACTGTATTCCACCGTCCTAATATTCTTTCCAGGTATCGTTTCACCATAGTTGCTGCATGCTTGAGATCACTGTCTTGCTAGAAGATGAATCCCTGCTCAACAGCAGGTCTTGTTCTTCAGGGAATGACATGATGAGTAACTGCTGAAATCAAGCGTATACTTGTATTGACCCCCCATCATGCTTTGCTGTAGAGGTTATACATTAACTATAATATAAAGAAACTATCGTTGATTGTTTGTCAATCAAATTGTATTGGTGTAAGGTGCCCGTTTATGTCTTTCCGTTTGATTATCTTTCGTAAGAAGTAGGTTTAAAGTAGATACACATCCATCGAGGCCACTGTATCTTATGGTGAAATAAATGAAAACATTTTTATTTTCCATATACGCGGATTAATGGAGGGGGGCTGCCAAACTTTACATTTCAATTAAATTCAGTTAAAATTCCTTTGTTTTTCACCCCTTCTAACTGTCATATTATATCAGGTCTTCCATAGATAATGCGAATGTTGCTACTCTGGTGGTAACATTGCATTGGCGAGATATCTATTGGATTGTCGAGTATCATGTAAGGAGCAATCCCTGAATTACCTAATATCACTTCTGGTGAATTTAAGTTTTCTAACTCGATCGTATCAATTACTAACAATGTTTGTCTCACATGACATATTTAGAGTTTCCATACAGCCACTACTAAAACATGAAATTCCGAGTTGTAGCGCTCGTGAGCTAAACTTTGATCTGAACATGTTTGTTATGTACCGTTTCTGTCCTGAGAATTCGAGTGCAATCGTCACAATACTGCTGGGAATGGCATAACTGCTTTTACTTTTATAGATATTATGTTGGTGCGTCTGATTGACTGACTGACGGCCATTCACAGTGTAACCTATCAATACGTGATTTTACTCTGTTGCAGTTAATTTTCATACAATAATCCCTGGATATTTGCATTTTATGTACTTGTTATTCCTTGCTTCCATAATCATTTCCATTACTGTAGCTAGAACAAAACAATTAAAATAATTTATTATTTAGAAAGAAACAAACAACAACCATAATATTCTCTGGTTAGAACTAAACAATATTCACTTTATTATCTGACGAAAACCAAATGAATAACATAATTTATTATACCCACTCAGTGTGTCAACGATAAAGTTACGGAATTATAACGCTTAATATTCGTCTAGCTACAACTAAACAATGACAACACTATACTGTTCGTCTGGCTACAACTATACAATGAAACAATATACTATTCAATATACTATAAACAA
>NW_013668277.1:63023-76725 GCF_000517525.1 Limulus polyphemus
TAAACAATGACAACACTATACTGTTCCTCTAGCTACAACTAAACAATGACAACACTATACTGTTCGTCTGGCTACAACTAAACAATGACAACACTATACTGTTCGTCTGGCTACAACTAAACAATGACAACACTATACTGTTCCTCTGGCTACAGCCAAACAATGACAACACTATACTGTTCGTCTGGCTACAACTAAACAATGACAACACTATACTATTCGTCTAGATAAAACTAATAATAACACTTATGTTTTTCTGGCTACAACTAAACAATGACAACACTATTATGTTAATATTGCTGGAGCCAAACCGTGTTTGAGGTCTTGGCTACCGATAGCTATATCCTAAGGATGTTGCAATAGCTATGTGAAATAGGATATAATCACACACTCCGATTTAAACGCAAATTCTTATACACGTTACCAAAGTTTGTTATAAAGTACAAATGCGCAAACAGATGTTAAAAAATCCACAAATGAACCGTTAAATAGGTCTTTATATTTAGATTTGACGACTGAGCTATCGGGATGTATAATTGTTTTAAAAAGGACTAGAAAACGATAATGTCTGTCTACATCACAAGCCTGTATTCACCATGTAAAGTTTACTAAAACTGTTCATATACAATGTCTTTATCCAAATTCTTCCTTACTTAAACACGTACTGTGCAGTTGGTTTACTCAGCTAGATTTTACCGAGGGTTTTAATTGACGTTCAATTTAACCAAAGCCTTCGTCACTAGTCCAAATGTAAGCTGTTTCTGCTCCCATCAACTAAATTCAGCGTCTAATAATGTCAGCATAATCTCATTCTCGCTTGTGATGTTTAAACTAGCTAATGTTCCTTAGTAACTCTTCGGCCCGGCAGGGCACGTTCACTTAAAGCGGCTATCACCCTGAATGTCAGCTCTTCTTCTTACATTATGCAAAGGTAAGCCTCTCGTAATTATGACTGGGTGTTCAGAATAATGGTGTCTCGCCGTGAAGCGAAGAGCATATGATAAACGCTGCAGGCTTTCGCAGCATCCAACTTTGAAGAGGCAAGCCTATGTCGTAGTCTATAGATCATGAAGGATCATATAGCATGAGCCGATAGTTTAGAATCTTAATGTTATATTATTGAAAGTAAAACAGAACAGTTCGAGAGTTAGTTACTGGTAGTTACAAAATTGAATGCATTAAGAGATAGGATTATTATTGCTTTATAAATCTGAGGCTGGGGAGTGTGTAATATAATTCTTTTCTTCTTCTTCTTTTTCTTCTAATTCTTTTCCTATTTTTTAACACATGTGTATAATTAAACTTTTACACAGAAAATAAAAAACTTGAGTGTTTATACACAGGTTTATATTGAATAACGGCATTTAGAAATAAATTTATTCTCATACAGTGAAAGAACTTTTCAAATTAAACGTCTTAGAATATATAAACCTGTAAAAAAGTAATTTTATTGGCCTCACGTTATTGATTTCGAGCTCACTGCGTTGCTGTAATTACCACTAGAGGGCACTACAAGCGTAAGTAGAAACGACTGTTACACAAATTTTCGTTACAAGTAAAAACTAATATGTTCACTTGTTAGGGGTCTCTAGATTCGCTGATATAAATCAAGTAAAAGAAATAATAAGATCGTATTATTATTATATTGCTATCTCACTTGTTGTGGGTCTCTTAAGTTCCCTAAGCCACAACAAGAGTAGACGTAGACTGCTATGGTGTGAACTATAAAACAAACTAATAATGTAACAACATGATGTTCACAACAAGAGTTGACATAGAAAGCTACGTTGTAAACCACAAAGTGAACTATTATTGTAACATCACGATGTTCACAACAAGAGTAGACCTAGACTGCTATAGTTAAATCTAAAATGAGCTGTCTAAAGAGTTAGCACTACGCTTTGTAGTATTAGTGAATTGTTAGAATACATTCATGTTGATGCGGACAAGAGTAGAATTAGTTAACTATACGATGTAAAACATTAGTGAATTGTTAGTGCACTAGCATGTTTCTTTGAACAACCACAGTATAAACAAAACTATCATCACTGCGATGTAATTTATTACTGTAATTATTGAACACCATATTCATCTACACGACCAGAGAAGAAAAGCAGATAATATATCATGACTAAGTGTAAAGCATTACTGTAATTATTGAACACTATGTTCTTCTGTAAGACCAAATAGAAGTACGTTATATATGAATCCAGTGTAAAGCATTTATGTAATTATTGAACACTATGTTCCTGTGTACGATCAGAGTAGAAGTAGGTTATATATGACTACAGTGTAAAACATTACTGTAATTATTGAACACTATGTTCCTGTGTACGACCAGAATAGAAGTAGGTTATATATGACTACAGCGTAAAGCATTACTGTAATTATTGAACACTATGTTTCTGTGTACGACCAGAGTAGAAGTAGGTTATATATATGACTAAGTGTAAAGCATTACTGTAATTATTGACCACCATGTTCTTCTGCACGACCAAAGAAGAAGTAGGTTATATATGACTACAGCATAAAGAATTACTGTAATTATTGTACGGTATGTTTCTGTATAAGACCAGAGTAGAAGTAGGTTATATATCACTACAGTGTAAAACATTATCGCGATTATTGTACACTATGTTTCTGTGTACGACCAGAGCAGAAGCAGGTTATATATGACTATAGCGTAAAGCATTACTGTAATTACTGAACACAATGTTCCTGTGTACGACCATAGTAGAAGTAGGTTATATATGACTACAGCGTAAAGCATTACTGTGATTATTGAACACTATGTTCCTGTGTACGATCAGAGTAGAAGTAGGTTATATATGATTACAGTGTAAAACATTACTGTAATTATTGAACACATTGTTCCTGTGTACGACCAGAGTAGAAGTAGGTTATATATGACTACAGCGTAAAGCATTACTGTGATTATTGAACACTATGTTCCTGTGTACAATCAGAGTAGAAGTAGGTTATATATGATTACAGTGTAAAACATTACTATAATTATTGAACACTATGTTCTTCTGTACGACCAGAGTAGAAGTAGGTTATACATATATGACTAGAGCGTAAAGCATTACTGTAATTCTTGAACACTATGTTCCTGTGCACGACCAGAGTAGAATTAGTTTAGATATACGACTAAGTGTAAAGCATTACTGTAATTATTGACCACCATGTTCTTCTGCACGACCAAAGTAGAAGTAGGTTATATGTAACTTCACTGTAAAACATTACTATAATTATTGTACAGTATGTTTCTCTATACGACCAGAGTAGAAGTAGGTTATATATCACTACAGTGTAAAACATGATCGTAATTATTGTACACTATGTTTCTGTGTACGACCAGAGCAGAAGCAGGTTATATATGACTACAGTGTAACGCATTACTGTAATTATTTAACTACACGTTCTTCTGTATGACCGAAGAAAAAGTAGATTTGTAAAACATTAAAGTTTCTTCATATTTATGACTATGGGGTGTTTCGGATGTGTTTGTCACGACAAACATTTATAAAACAAGCTTTAGGCAGTCTTCTTTCCAACAACAGAAACATGTTGTTTCAATGCACGTGACTGTATTTGTAGAAAACGTTGAGTTGTAATTGATACTGTCTGGTGTTACCTTTTACTTCAGATTCCTGCACGCACATATATTTTTCTTCTCGACCGTTCATAACTCGCGGTCAGTTTGTCTGTACCTGACCTTTGTGGTCATAGCAGAAAGTCCTTTACCTATATTTGCATTGACTTGAGAAACTCTGGGGGTCGTCTCCAATTTGAAACACTTCGAAAACTCGCGGTCAGTTTGTCTGTACATGACCTTTGTAGTCATAGTAGAAAGTCCTTTACTTATATTTGCATTGACTTGAGAAACTCTGGGGGTCGTCTTCAATTTTAAACACTTCAAAAACATTAGTTATAGACAATAACCATGCGCATTCATTCACACTACTGTTGTAAAACTTTTAACTCGTATTTTAGCAATTGCAATTTTAACATAAGACATCAATTCAAGTGACAAAGTTTATATGTGTGTTTCAACATGAAACACTATTTTAGCTTTGTATAACGTAATAGCAAATAAACATGTAATGTGCATGAACACCATATTGTATGTATATTAAGCAGACGTAAATACAAAAACAGTTAACTCAATAGCATAGTTATATGTAAATTAATTTCTTGACTATTACTGTGTAGTCCTTAAGTCCAACTCCTTCAAGACACGTTTTAGTCTTATCACTAAGTAAATAAATATGTTTGATCTATGGCAAATTTACTAATTTTATCTGCTGCCATTCTTAATTTTGAGCTACTGACCAGAGTGAAGGCAGCCAATCAGAAACACACTACCACCCACCATTAACAGTCACTTTTGTAATGCACACAGCTTAAAGTATGAGGAATATATTGTGTTACCAAATGGATTCGTTAGCTCCTAAAACTAAAGTTCTACCACATGATCAATCCTTTCTCATGCACAACAAGAGAGGCGGATACACGGACGGACAGAGGAGTAGAAACGCAGATAGATAGATAAACGTTATTCCATTTAATTACGATATTAAAAAACGAAAAATAAAATATATTCTGGTAGTCGAGGTGAATCACCAGATAAGCCCTTCACATTTGTAGTTATTCAGTATGTGTGTGTATATCGTAGTTGAAATTTGACCTTGAACTAAAACCCGTGTTTATCTTGCCTCTCTACTGGTACTACGCAGTCTCAAATCTCGTAGTAAACAAAAACTTCTTTTTCGTGCATAATCACTAATATAAGATCAGTAAAAAATAAATTATATTTGTTCACAGCGAAAGTTATCTGTAAACGTTTTTAGATGAGTCAATTTCAGGACAGAATAAATATTATAAATGAGTGAGAGAGTTGGACTTAATGATAAAAATAATTTGATTACTGATATAGTTTTTATCCTGCTACTGTAAACCACGTTCTTGAAGTTATGAAATGTTTGAGTTTATAGCTTCTTTGTGATGAGTTTATGGAATTTTTCTGAACCAGTTTACTGTGTTTGTGAACGTCACGAAAGATGAGAGTATTAGACATCATAATTTACACGTGAATATTCTTGACAACGGAAGTAACACGTATTTATTTTTATATTATACATACAACTATAAATTACATCCGAGATTAATATCAATATATATGAAATAGTTATATACATTTACACATTCTGAGCCACTTGAACTCTACAGAGTAGAGGGAAAACCTGCCGTACAATACATGAACATTGGCCAGTTGTGCCATGTTTAGAAGAAGAACTATGAGCACTTGGATTGATGACCCCTCCACGTGGAGATTCAACTGTCGCCCATTAGCACGGTCGTGTTCCAACAATTAGACTACTACGTTGGCTCGTTATCAGAAATTTATGGACCATGTCGGACTTGGCAACGAGCGACCTCTGGAGTGAACACATTCGTAAGAAGAAAAAAAAAGTTTTGTTTGGTCGTTCGTCATCATCCAGATGGTTTTGTGCGGTTAAACTGGGTTCAACATGACTGATGATTCTTTTTGGCCCAGTTGTTCCACCATAATTTGTCTACTAAATGCCACCAAAATACCCGGACTTGTACTAAACTTTGGGTTTGTTGTGGGACGCTGAAGCTTAGAAGATCTGCTTCCACTTAAGGCCACACACAGAAGTGAAAATGACAACAACAGCTGTTCCTAGTCTTTGCACTTTCAGCTTCTATTGACTGAGACTTAAACTTCCACATATTTGCTATTACATGATTTCCTCTTCCTTTGGCCTAATGACTACAGATGGATACGAACTGTTTTTATATTAGAACACTCTTATGGAGTCACTAAAGCAAAACAAAACGTAGTCGTGAAATTCTGACAAATAAACACACACGTCTATATGATAACTATTCATTTGCGAACTTTCGGGCAAACGCCCTACGTCAGATAGTATCTACCATATTTTTTTTTACATGGTGTACATTGTCTGACGAAGAGCGTTTGTCCAAAAAGTTGCAAAATAATAGTTTTAGTTTAATCTTGTATGCGCATTAACTTATTTTTCACACTTCCTGCGCAAGGACATTGACTTGTGCAATTTCGACAATTTTTTAAAATCTACTTTATTAAAATGTACCCATATTGATGCTATTGGTACCTTGAAGTGATAGACTAGAAAGAAGGCAGCCAGACAACAACACCCACCGCCAACTCGTGGGCTACCTAATTCCTAAACTATTTGTATGTGGTGTAGTGACTCATTCTTACAAAACTCTGTAGTATATAGGTTGTGATAACTGCTACCTATTATTCCTAAACTCTGTGTATGTGCCGTAATGACTCATTCTTACAAAACTCTGTAGTATATAGGTTGTGATAAATGCTCCCTCATATTCCTAAACTCTATGAATGTGCCGTAATAACTCATTCTTACAAAACTATGAGACTTAGTTTTGAAGTGACAGACTAGAGGGGGAAAGCAGCTAGTCAACACTACCCACCGCCAACTTGTGTGGTACGTAAGCGAACAGTGAGAACTGACCTCACTCCTATAACGCACCACAGCCCCAAAATACGGAGCATGATTTTTGTTTGGCGGTAACGGGACGTGAACCACAGAACCTCCATGACAGTGTTAGTTATTCTACAGAACACTACCTCACGCACAGTAGGTGTTTCACGTAGTCTTTTAAGCTTCGTTACATAATCACAATTACTTTTAAAAATATCAAGTCGCAAAACAAACAATGATTAGCTAACTAAAATGTAAGTAAAGAAGTCAGAAGTAACGGTAATGTCACAGGAATCATTGTTTTGTTTGACAAATTAGAAGGTAGGAACTGTATGCAGACAATATTGTCAACGTGACATTGTTGAGAAACTACAAATATATCATGTCATGTGATCTAGCTTGCTTGCTTTTCGAAGTTATCTGAAATCGACAAATTCACGCAGCATGTTCAAATAAAACATGCAAAAAGTAGCGTAACAGTAGCTGCCGTGTAAGAAGCGAGATAGGAGTCGGTATTCTATGATATGATACAAAAGCTTGGTAACGGAAACGTTTTATGTCCGTCTTGTTTTTTCCTCAGATGAGTTCAACGTCTGTCAAACGTGCTGTATGTTATCACAGTAAGTTCATTGAGCTGACCCTCAACTTTTGAAACGTGTATCAGTCTGTGTTTATTCATAAGGTGTAATGAAAATTTACGCAATCCTACTTTGATCTCTAAGAGGTTGTTCCCTTTTTTTAATGATGTGACGACTTGTCACTTGCACCTGGTTTCGTCTCACGACACTGTACAGCGCATAGTTTTCCGTATCACACGAAAGCTTCTGTTATTCTTGTTACCGCTTTCTTCTGCTAGTGTTACGATCTCCGTAATGTTGAAACTAAGTAAAGCACCGTTCTCTTATATTGGTTGTCCTTATGTCATACAACAACACTTCATCTCTTCTCCTGGCCGGTCAACAGTAGGGTCACACTTATACGTAATTCCTCTTGACGGGCAGGCGCCCTTATGTCAACACACAAGTCCAGCTGGCCTACTGGTTTATGATTCACAAACTGGACCTCTGGTAGAATCGAAGCTGTAACAGAAGTGTAATAAATATCAGGATTTAAACCCTTAAGCCAGTTAGAGATACATCCTTCCATTGTGTTAAAGCGATTTTATCTAGACAAGTAGCACCATATAGTGACCAATGTTATTCAGGTTTATTTAACTCTCACATTAAGTAACCAGTGGTTAATAGTTAAAAACTATCCGTAACTTGACATAACTAATAGTCAACTATTACTAGCGAATAATAACAGTTAAAAACATATTTATTCTCAGTAACTAGCATTCAATTAATCGTTATTTTAGTGTAACCAGTGGCTAATAAATAAATAAATATAACGTTAATCTAAAATTAGTAATAGCTATTCAACCATTACAAAAATCTAGCAATGGTAAATAAATAAATAAGTAAAATTGAGTTCGTTCGTATATACGAGGGCTATCTGCGCTAGCCGTCCCTAATTTAGCAGTGAAAGACTAGAGGGAAGGTATATAGTCATCATCACCCATCGCCAACTCTTGGGCTATTCTTTTACCAACGAATAGTGGGATTGACTGTCACATTCTAACGCCCCCAAAACTAAAAAGGCGAGCATGTTTGGGGTGACGGGGATTCGAACCTGCGATCTTCAGATTGCGAGTCAAGCGCCCTAACCACCTGGCTATGCCTTTTTTAATGCCCACTACAGGTATCAAAACCCTGTTTCTAGCGTTTCAGTCTGCAGGCATACTGCTGTGCCACTGGAGGACGTAAAATTGAGAAGTGGGTGTAGTTAATAGTCATTCAAGTGTCTTCAATGGTTAATTAAGGTAATAATGCATTTAACCTACACCCCACTGAAGTAACGGTCTATTAATCATCCCTTAGATATAATCACTATTCGTATTTAGACACTATTAAAACGCAGAAAATGTGCTATTTAAATCATTCAATTACACTT
The DNA here is from genome assembly GCF_000517525.1 of Limulus polyphemus. NCBI lineage: Eukaryota > Metazoa > Arthropoda > Merostomata > Xiphosura > Limulidae > Limulus > Limulus polyphemus. The sequence continues at coordinate 71,531 of NW_013668277.1, forward strand.
AACATTGACTGAATTTTAACCAATGGTTATTAATTCATTTAAGATAATTAATCAATATTCTACACAACTAACGATTATGTAAAACTGTGTAGTATATGGGCTGTAATAACTGTTTTCTATTATTCTTAAACTCTATGTATGTACCATAATGGCTCATTCTCACAAAATTATATTGGCTGTGATAATTGCTCCTTATTAATATCAAACGCTATGTATTGTTACGTATTACAATTTCGAATGGTCTGAAACCGAGCTAAATGATAATTTAAATTTAGTAGTTAAATACATGCCGATATATCTCCAATTTATGATATTTGCCAACAAGATTGATACTACACACAGTTTTCTTTTTCTTAAATACAAATATGTTTTAATACACAAACAACAATACAATTTAGAATAACAGTTATTACAAACAATGTTTTATATACAAAAGTTTCACAAACTTACAAGCAATATAAAGTCTCCTTTCTAGTCTGGAACTTCCTTGATATTTTATAGAGGGTTCACGATGAGCGAGTTTACATAGTTCTGTAAGATTGAGTCATTACGGTACATACTGTGACGGATTTATCATTATAGAATATCGATGTTCGTTTAAATTAACTTTATATTTAGTAATGTATATAACTGATACTGATAAATATGTATGCGAAACTCCTGCCTATTCTCTAAAGTTGTAGAAGATTCTAGAGTGTAAGAATCAACAATATATGTGTGTACGTAAACGACAGTGTTAGCGTCAATATTGTTACGTAGAGCTGAAAATTCGAGAAACTCTCCACACGCCTATAAATATAACCAACGCGACGCGTCAAAAAAAGAGTATCTATTATTGGGTTGCTGTAATTAGTGTGCTATAAACTTCGTAAGCTATAACTGTGATTAACGCTTATTAATCGGGAAACTTCAGATATTTGACCAGAAACATTTATAAATTTCGAACATTACAAACCATTATTTCAGTGGATTCACATCGGACCTGTAATCAGCGTGTGATCAGCGAGAACTACAGGGCTAGCTACCTCCCAGTGAAGTGAATTATACCTACGTCAAATCGAAATTGTATACTTGCTGTGATAACTGCTCCCTATTACAACTAAACTCTATATATTGTACCGTAATGGCTCATTGGAGCAGTTATCACAGCAAGTATACTTCATAGTTCTGTAAGAATGAGCCATTACGGTACAATATATAGAGTTTAGTTGTAATAGGGAGCAGTTATCACAGCAAGTATACTACATAGTTCTGTAAGATTGAGTCATTACGGTACAATATATAGAGTTTAGTTGTAATAGGGAGCAGTTATCACAGCAAGTATACTTCATAGTTCTGTAAGCTGTTACAACTAAACTCTATGTATTGTACCGTAATGACTCATTCTTACAGAACTATGAAGTATACTTGCTGTGATAACTGCTCCCTGTTACAACTAAACTCTATGTATTGTACCGTAATGGCTCATTCTTACAAAACTATATTGGCTGGGATAACTGCTCCCTAATACTCCTAAGTTCTATGTGTGTACCGTAATGACTCATCCTTCTTATATTTACTCTGTATGAAAATATAGAACACGAGCTAAATTAATTTCACCTTACTTCTCAAATGTTTGATAACATAACACGTAATGCGTAATAAACTATTCCCATTATTTCTCTATCTTATGATGGTGTAATACATATGAGGTAATAATTTGTTGTTTTCATTTCTAAATAGTATGAAGGAATAACACATCAAGTGTAGTAAGCCCTTCTTGTTATTTTTAAACTCTTTGGTGATATAAATAACACATGATCTGTAACAACTTCTTCGTATTATTTACAAATGATATGACAATATACAACTATTGACGTTATAGCCTGTCCCTATTATTTTTAAAGAAATTTAAAATTATTTTACGTTCTTTGTGAACTATGTGATAATGTTATACACATATTGTAATAACTCTTGTTCTTCCAAAACTGTGTAATAATATTACACATATATTGTAATAGTTTCTGTTCTTCCTAAACTATGTAATAATATTACACATATATTGTAATAGTTTCTGTTCTTTCTAAACTGTGTGATAAGAATACCAGGGCCCATCAGACTGGTTGGGATATGACAGACATAGTAGTGATTTAATAATACAACAATTATATGTAATATATCGTTTCTGTTATTTCTTACAATTATTACAATATGTAAAATATGATATGATAAAACTTGTAGAATTATACACGGAGCCTTCATCGGGCAACAATGTACTGAGCGATAAAAAATCGTTAAACTGTGAAACATTGCTTTAAAATAGGTGTCTAAGCAACGGTAGTAACAATAACTGACATCTGGTATTAAAGCTGTTAAACATATAAAATTACAATGAACCTATATAATTATAATAATACTGTCTGTTGTATGTCCATGTAACTACTTCGCATGGTGTGGATGGATCTTCACCAAAGTTGGTATGGAGGTTCATTTGGTCCATGTGGGGGTACATACACATTTTCAGTTTTGCGTTTTTTATAGGCGATTTTGCGTTTTTTACCACTACTTCGCCCCCTGTAGATGGATCTTCACCAAATTTTGTATGGAGGTTTAGTGGGTCCATGGAGAGATACATTCTAATTTTCAGTTTTGTATTTTGCGTTTTGCGATTTTTATGGGCGTTTTTGCGTGTGTTTTTACCACTACTTCGCCCCCTTTAGATGGATCTTCATCAAATTTGGCACGAAGGTTTGTTAGGTCTATGTGGAGATACGTGCAAAGTTGCTGTTTCACAGTTTGTGTTTGTAGTTTTTCTGGGCGTTTTTGCGTTGTTTACTATTACATATAAGGGAAGCAATTTTTCATGTCCTAAGATAACCTTCATTAATCACGAATTTAAATAACTTCCGTCCAGGGAACGGGTACTCCAGCTGGTATAGAATATAAATCGATTGTATCAGTATAATAAACATAAGGAAAATACAATTATAGGTATTATATAGAAAAATAAAGAAATAGACAACAATATGATAACACTTGTTTAGACAACAAAACGATAACACTTGTTTATAAACTGTTTGATATTATTACAAGTTTCCTCAAAATAACTTATTCCTGTCAATTCTAAAATTTAATATCTTCAAACACATTTTTTTAAAACTTGTTTCTGTTATTTCTAAGCTGTGTGATAATATAAATTAATAATCTGTAATAATTCGTTTCCCAAATGTTCTAAGCTGAGTGGTGATATAACAAATGATCTATAGCGAGTGTTCTATGTTATGTAGTGATACAAAATATTAACTATAATAACACACTCCTGTTATTTCGGAATTGTATCATGATATAACAATATACTAATTCGTCCTTAATATTTTAAACTATATTACGATAGAATGCATGAACTGCAATAACACACTCTTGTCATTTCTAAGATGCACTATAATTGACATAATTGCTCTGTTCATTCTTCCCAGTTATCTCTAAAATAAAAGTTTACGATAATAAAACATAAGTGGTTAAATGGTGTAATAACACATTTCTGTTATTTCGAAACTGTGAGATGGTACAAGAAAAATGCTGTAATTACTCATACCTGTGTGATGACGTAACACTTTAACTCTAACAAGTAGTTCCTGTTCTTTTTTTCTGACCCATATTTGTAATATAATAAATAGTGTAATAAACCGTTCCTGTTATTTCTAAACTGTTTAGTGATATAAAACATGTACAGTAATAGTTCGTTCCTGTTATTTCTAAACTGTGTAGTGATATAAAACATGTACAGTAATAGCTCGTTCCTGTTATTTCTAAACTGTGTAGTGATATAACACATGTACAGTAATAGCTCGTTCTGCTATTTTTAAACTGTGTTGTGATATAACACATGTACAGTAATAGCTCATTCCTGTTATTTTTAAACTGTGTTGTGATACACACATGTACAATAATAGCTCGTTCTGCTACTTCTAAACTATGTTGTGATATAACGCATGTACAGTAATAGCTCGTTCCTGTTACTTCTCAGTTCTGTGATAACATAACTCATGAACCACAATAATGTCTTCCTGTAATTTCTAAAATGAACGATAATAATATAAAGTAGGTATAAAATATAATATAAAATATTGAGCGTAAAAATGCATTCGTTTTAGTTCAAAACTCTATTATGGCATAGCACATGAGCTATAATAACACGTTTATGTTATTCCTAAACTTATGATAACACTACAAATTTGCTCAGAATCTTACTACTATTTCTAAACGTAAATCGTTCTTTGTATTTCTAAAAATGACACTATATGGTAATGTAACTCACATGATGTATTAAGTCCTCCCTATTAAATGGTGATATAGCACAAACCGTTCTTTCTATTTCTAAAAATGAGACTGTGTGGTAATGGAACCCAAATGATGTAATAAATCCCACATATTGCGTGGTAAAATAACACATGAGATGTAATAACTCATTCCATTTATTTTTATATTTTATTATTATATTACAAATGAATCAGAAAAATGTGTTTATATTATTTCTACATGTAACACACATTCTGTAATAACTCAATCCTCTTATTTACAAACTGTATTATCTTATAAAGTATTGGATGTTATAGCTCGTTCCTCATATTTTTGAACTACACATGCGATAACGATTTTTTTTCTTTGTATTTCTTTGAGGTGAAATCTCGCCTAAGACACCAAGCGTTTTTCCTGTTATTCTAAACTGTACGATGATGTAACAAATAGCTGTAGTAACTGACTCACATTAAGTGCGTGATGATGTAATGAATGGCTGTAATAACTGATATGTGTGTTAAGTGTGTGACGATGTAGCAAATGGCTATAAGAACTGACCCACATTAAGTGTATTATGATGCGACAAATGGCTGTAATAACTGATGTGTGTTAAGTGTATAGTGATATAATATACGGCTGTAATAACTGGTGTGTGTTAAGTGTATGGTGATATAATATATGGCTGTAATAACTGATGTGTGTTAAGTGTAGAGTGATATAATATATGGCTGTAATAACTGGTGTGTGTTAAGTGTATAGTGATATAATATACGGCTGTAATAACTGGTGTGTGTTAAGTGTAGAGTGATATAATATATGGCTGTAATAACTGGTGTGTGTTAAGTGTATAGTGATATAATATACGGCTGTAATAACTGGTGTGTGTTAAGTGTATAGTGATATAATATAGGCTGTAA
>NW_013668277.1:77637-111790 GCF_000517525.1 Limulus polyphemus
CACATTCCTTTTACGTTAACATTTAAACCAATATTTACCCATTTACTCTAATAACTTTCTGTAATTTCTAAACCATTCTATGATATATATTTTCAATAATAATTTATTCCTGTTATTTAGATATTGTATGTTCATATAACACATTCCCTCTCGTCCCTGCTATTAATATACTGTATGTTCGTATAACACATTCTCTCTGGTAACTCGTCTACGTTGTTTCTAAACTATATTATTTCATAACGCATGTGAAATAAAACCCATTCCCGATTGTTCTAAACTGTATCGTGATATGATACAAGAGATGTAATAACGCTTCTCTATTATTTTACACTACATGATAATATGATATATGGGGTGTAATATTTAGATTCTCCATTTTTTTTAATGGAAGATAAAATAACTTGTTTCTAATATAATTCTATAATTCTTTGGTTTAAGAAATCGTATTTATAAACTGTATGACAATACAGTATGTGTTCTATCATACTTGATCTACCCTCCCCCTTTTTTTTTCTGCTAACCTGTATGATAATATAAAACACGGGCTGTATTGGCTCGTTCCTATTATTTTTAAGCTGTATGATGATATAACAAATTGGCTGTAATAAATCGTCTCTGTGGTGTCTAAGTTGTATAATGATATAACACATGAGCTGTATTTACTCCAAAGTTTACTTCCAATCTGTATAAAATAAGCAGTAAAAAGTTAGCCTTTAGAAACATTTTTCTAGTTGTTTAAGACTTCTGCCCAGGTGATGCTTTTTTTTAAACAGTTTGAAAGGTGTGTGCACGCAGCCATCTCCGCGTGCTCTGGAATACGGTCAACTTATTAGAATCTTGCAAGAGGCTTTCTGCTTGGTCCAACTAGAGATTAATGACTTTATGACACCAGCGGTTCTATCGCCTGCCTGCCTGCTGATAGAAGCCAAGCCATTCTTTTCAATCCTGTAGTTTGTTTGACCAAAGGCTCTGCACCCTTGAATACGGAGAAACTTTAACAGTTTCTACCGCTATCTCAACCATTATTCTAACCGACTGCCTTTTTTCATGTTCATATAGTTAGGGTCAGCTCCCTCTATCGTTATCGATCTCCATCGATAGAAAAAAACAACAACTACGAGGTACGTTTAGTAATGCGTTCAGTTTAATTCAAAAAATGACGTAATGTATTGTCATCTGATATGAAAGTTGCAGATTTTTTATGTGTGATTGTACTGTACCGTTTGAACCAGCCGTGTAACTCTACCGTTTGAACCAACCGCGTAACTCTACTTTACCGTCTGAACCACACGTGTGATTGTACTGTACCGTTTGAACCAGTCGTGTAACTCTACCGTTTGAACCAACCGCGTAACTCTACTTTACCGTCTGAACCACACGTGTGATTGTATTGTACGTTTGAACCAGCCGTGTAACTCTACCGTCTGAACCATCCGTGTGATTGTACTGTACCGTTTGAACCACACGTGTGATTGTACTGTACCGTTTGAACCACACGTGTGATTGTACTGTACCGTTTGAACCAACCGCATAACTCTACTTTACCGTCTGAACCACACGTGTGATTGTACTGTACCGTTTGAACCAGCCGTGTAACTCTACCGTCTGAACCACCCGTGTGATTGTACTGTACCGTTTGAACCAGCCGTGTAACTCTACCATTTGAACCAACCGCGTAACTCTACTTTACCGTCTGAACCACCCGTGTGATTGTACTGTACCGTTTGAACCAGCCGTGTAACTCTACCGTTTGAACCAACCATGTAACTCTGCTTTACTCTGAACCACCCGCGTAACTCTACTGTATTGTCTGAATCACCCGTGTAACTCTACTGTACCGTTTGAATCAACCGTGTAACTCTACTTTACCGTCTGAACCACCCGTGTAACTCTGCTTTACTCTGAACCACCCGCGTAACTCTACTGTATTGTCTGAATCACCCGTGTAACTGTACTGTACCGTTTGAATCAACCGTGTAACTCTACTTTACCGTCTGAACCACCCGTGTAACTTTAATGTATCGTCTGAACCACCCGTGTAACTCTACTGTACCCTCTGAACCACCCTTATAACTTTACTGCGCTAACTAAAACACTCGTGTAACGCTACTGTATCGTCTGAATCACCCATGTAACTCACCTGTATTGTCTGAACCACTCGTGTAACTATACGGTACTGTCTTAACCTGTCTGAATCACACGTGTAACTCTACTGTATCGTCTGAACCACCCGTGTAACTATTGCACCATCTAGACCACCTGATATTTTATTAATCACACAGCATGGAACAACGTAGTCATTAACAATCAATAAATTTCTTTTAGTCAACTAAATATATTTTGTACGACAATGTTATATAACTACAGCTATCCTGTATCAGTTATACTATCTAACAACTTCCTACGCCAATTACACACCACGATTGCATAGTTATCATCTATGCTGTCAATGGTTTTCTAGATCAACTATACAGCACAATCTTACTAGATTTTAGTTGCACTGTAACGGCCTAACGGCAGGATAACAGTTGTTGTACATTAACTGTGCTACCCCGTAGCACTGTAACATCAAACTGTTGTCGTATCTCAACTATATAGCACAGTCTAGTATCATCCACACCTCCAACGTTTTTCTACCCTATAACTATAAAGTACAGTCTTACTAGATCAGTTATCCGGTATTAACTTTACTATCACACATCAACTAAACACCACAGTCTTATTAGATCAGTTAATCCTGTATAAGCTTTGCTATTGCACAGCTTTCATAATCAACTATAAATCACAGTATTACTAGATCACAGTTATCCAATATTAACTTCACTATCGCACAGCTTTCTACAACAACTATAAAGCACAGTCTTACTAGATCAGTTATCTGGTATTAACTTTACTACTTCAAGGATTGCTGCATCAACTATACAATATTGCTTTCTTAAAAAACACCCCAAATCAAATACTGCCTTATGCCTTGGTATGGAGTCTGCTCAAGACTCCGCTGAAGATTGAAGATAGACAACTACGACTTAAAATATAGTTATTAGAGATAGGTTACTGAACCTGAAAACAACACATCATTCAACATTCATCAAACTATAACTATCAAACGGTATTCATGCATCAGTTAAGTTATTCCAATCGTTGACATAGCGCTCCAAAGCAGTCTTTTATAAAACATAATAACATCTTTATTTAACATCATCCATTGCCTATTACTTCGTATAATACTACTGAAACTCTTTCAATACGATATCTTTTTCCTAATCGTCCTCCCATAATAATATTACTATATTTTTCCCATTTCAAGTTACACTTTTTCTGCTCCATAATCTCCATAAACTCCATAATCTTGTTTTTTGCTACAGTGCACTGTACAAATCTTTTATTGTCTTACCAACAATACAATGTTGATATTAGCTACCGTACACTGTACAAACCTTTTATTGTCTTACCAACTATATAATGTTGTCATTAGCTACAGTGCACTCTACAACCGTATCATTGACTTACCAACTATATAATGTTGTCATTAGCTACCGTGCACTTTAGAACTGTATCATTGTCTTACCAAATATATAGCGTTGCTATTAGGTACCTTGCACTTTACAAACGTTTCATTGTCTTACCAACTATATAATGTTGTCATTAGCTACCGTGCACTTTAGAACTGTATCATTGTCTTACCAAATATATAGCGTTGCTATTAGGTACCTTGCACTTTACAAACGTTTCATTCTCTTACCAAATATATAACATTGCTCTTAGCTACCGTGCACTTTACAACCATTTGATTCTCTTGTCAACTATATAATGTTGCTGATAACTACCGTGCACTTTACAACCGCGTCATTGCCTTATCAATTATGTAACGTTGCTATTAGCTACCGTGCACTTTAAATCCGTGTCATTGTCATATATGAGAAAGTCCGTGTAATATCTACTCAGAACTAAAACATCACAACTTGATACCCTATACATCATGTACTGATACTCTGTATGAAAATATGCATGGTATATTTTGACAAGACTAATACATCATATCTTGATATCTTGTGTGAGAAAGTAACTGGTAGATCTTGTCAGGACTGATACATCACATCTTCATATATTGATGACAAAGTCCGTGGTAGATATTATCAGGACCAGTACATTACATATTGATATCTTATATGAGAACATCCATAGTAAATCTAATCACGACTAATATATCAAACACATCACTTTGTAATAGAAAGTTCTAAGAAGATCTTGTCAGGACTAATACATCACACCTTAATAACCAGTATGAAAAAGTCTACGGTGTATGTTGGCAGGGCTAATACATCACATCTTGATATTTTGTATGAGAAAGTCCGAGGTAGATCTTTTGACGACTATTATACATCATATATATTCATATCTTCTATGAAAAAGTACCTGGAAGATCTTGCCAGGACTAATACGTCATATCTTGATATATTGTATGAGAAGGTACGTATTACATCTAGTCAGAACTAATCCATCACACCTTGATACCCCTTATGAATAAATTCATGGCACATTTTGATAGGAATAATATATGACATGATGCTATCTTGTATGAGAAAGTCTGAGGTAGACCTTGTCACGACTAATACATCACATATTGATACCCTGTACCAAAAAGTACCGTTATATAACTTGTCAGGACTAATACATTACATTTAATACCGTTTATTTAAAAAGGCCATGGTATATCCTGGCCGGATTAGAGCATCATACATTGATATTTTTATAAGAAACATCACGTAATATATTGCTAGGACTAATAGATCACATCTCAATATATTTTATGAAAAAGTCCATGGTAGATCTTCTTCTAGAATCTAGCATGTTATGCTTTGATATTTAAGTAAGTAGCGGAAGATCTTCTTGTAAGAAACTAAAACATCAAGTCTTTTGGATTATGTACAAGCATGACCTTCTTCAAATATAATGCTTCAAACTTTGATATCATTTCAAAGAAAGACCGTAGCCGATCTTGTTGTTAGTAGCCAATGCTTCACACTTTCATAACATGTAAAAAAGTATAGAAGCTTAGTAATATAGACGGTTGAATACGTTATATTAAAACAATTTTGAATAAGCAACTAAACATGTCATGTGAGAACCACAGCCGATATGAAGTCGTGGAACTACCTATATGAGAACTACATTTTGATATTGCTTGGCGTTTGATATGTAGTGCGACACAACCGAAAATTGATAATTTTTGGGAAGGGTATGTATGTAATACATTCAGATCGAATCTATTATCCTACGCGTGATAAAATAGGCCCACTGAATAACAGGAGATTCAACAAAATATCTACTGGGAAGTAATTCTGAATTATTTAACTTTGACTGACTATGAGAATGAAATAAAGAGATTCGACACAATATAAACACAATGAACTATTTTTATAACACTTGCTTAGATGCTGGACTGCCACTTCTACTCGATCTGAGCTGTTTTTTCTCTAAGCTGCACTTCATGATAACTTCTGCCAGACTGTTTAAACACAAACTTATTTACTTAACAAGTAATGTCGGAATTATATAGAGGAACTAGACAATGGTCCATCGTCCTTCAAACATAAGGGAGACTACAATCTCGAAATATCACCTGACCTACCATTAAACGATATTACTGTCTTCATCAGACACAGTCTGCAGCCTAACCACTCATGTGCAGAATAGGTATTATCTCCACAGAATAACAAAGGTCGCTAGAACGAAATCACTTTAACGACTTTTTTAACCACGTGTTATGGAAAATCTTCACATACACAGAATAACTTATTAATTAAAAAATGCTAAATGAAAATAAAAAGGTATACTATGTTTATATACCACATTTTTCTCTTTTCTCCTACTTCAGACTTGCCCAAGGCAACAATACGCAAGTTAATCGAGAAAGACCTTTGTATACACAACTTGCTTACGTGAAATATCCAGTCAAACATCAAGCAGCTGGAGAATGAAAAGGATGTTCATGCTATTCCATACAAGAATATACTTGATCAAATCGTTGATTCAATGCTTGTGAATTTCTTTGTGATTGAGCTGTTGAAATGGGTACTGGGAAACTATCATCCTCGTATACCACATGGATTATGGAAAACATTCATGGAGGAGCGATAAGCTTTGGACATGATAGCCTTACGACGGAGCCTTTTGCAATGGAAACTACTCTGAAGGGCTATTGTCAGATAGAGCTTGGCCAGAATACAATATGGACTGTAACAACTTAGTGAGGCTTCAAGATTGTTTTACTGTAATGTGCTCAGCCTCTGTACATGATTCTATGATATCATATATACAAAGAAAAAAAAACATATAGATGTTTTAGCGTGAAATTAATACATCACATAATAAAATCAAGTACAAGAAATATATTGGTAATTATTCTCAGGACGAATACTTCAAACACACACACACTCATCATGTATACGAAAGTCCATGACAAGACTTCAAAGGAACTAATACATTGAATCTTGTCTGAGACAAAAATACATAGATATTTTTGTGATAAACTAATATACCTCATCTTGATACTATGTACGAGAATAACAATAATGATCATTTTCTCAGAAACTGATACATCACACTTGATATTATGTAGTATTAGAAATATATATATATATATCAGATGGAACTGATATACCATATCCTTTGATTTTGTGTGTAATGAAGACCATTGTTGACCTCTATAAACCGATAAAAGTTATGTATAAGGAACTCCATGATGCATTTCCTAACAAAAAAAAAAACCATCAAATTTTAGTATATATAAAATAAACACTTTTTTAGATATTATTTCGAGAAACCAATACATCACATTTCAATATCATGTATAAAAAAAAACTTCAATATAATTTTGTGAGAAACCAATTATATTATATCTTCCACAATGTCCAATAAAGTTCATTATAGACCTTCTCAAAAACTAATACACTACACATTGATATCTTGTAAGCCATCATGTCAGAAACCTTGATGCCATATGAAATACAAGAAAAATCATGACAGATCTTGCTAGAAAACAATGCATCAAATTTGTATCTATAATGTAAGAAGACAATATGGTCTTGCATAGCGTGATGGCTAGAAAGCTCGACATACAATTTGCAAGTCGCGAGTTCTAATCCTCGTCACCGAACTTGCTCGCCCTTTCAGTTGTTAGGGCGTTATAATGTGACGGTCAATCCCACTATTCATTGGTAAATGAGTAACCCAAGAATCAGCGGTGGGTGGTGTTGGCTAGCTGCCTTCCCTCTAGCCTCTAACTACTAAGTTAGGGAAGGCTAGCATAGATAGCCTTCGAATAGTTTTGTGCGAAATAAAAAAAACAAAAACAAACCGTATGTGTGACGAGCTGAACTCGCCCTCGTGAATCGTGATTATTGGTTAATACATAATGTCTAAAGTATGTAATAAAGAAAATATTTTACATTTGATTGTTCTGATAATTACTTAAGTTTACGGACTTGCAACACTAAAATCCGGAGCTTGTTTCTCCGCTGTGGACAGAGTGACGATAGCCCATTGTGTAGCTTTGCACTAAAAAACAACAACAACTGTGATTCACTATGTTCTGCTCTTTCAAATCTAATCAATTTTCTTATAGATTCTGACTTGGAATGGACTGGTGGTTAGGGTGCTCGACTCACAATCCGCGAGTCACGGGATCGAAAGCCTTAGCCGAACATGTTCGCCCTTTCAGATATGGAGGCGTTCTAGTATGACAGTCAGTCCCATTTTTCGCTGGTAAAATAGCAGCCCAAGAGTTAGCGAGAGTCAATGTTGACTAGCTAAGCTGCCTTCCATCTAGTCTATTACTTCAAAATTGGGGACAGCTATCACTGATAGTTCTCGAGTAGCTTTGCCCAAATTCCAACAAAGCGATACACTTATAGATTCTTCAATAATTTCGTATTGCGTCTCATTTCAAACTGTTTCTATATTGAATTTTATGATGATAGTAATATTTCTGGTTTAGCCAGTAAATGTGTGATTACACAGGCCTGCGAAGATTTTATTGTCTTGAAATATTTTCATGTTCTACAGTAGTTCCTGTACGCTGAATCCGAAAATTATATCCATTTTTCTCCATAACGTACAAATTTTTCACGTACTTTTACATAAGTGAATCATTTTCATTGAAATCGGGTCACATTTTCTTATGTTTAAAATGTTGACAACCGCTGGCTATAGATTTCTCTAGACTAATCGCGACGGGAGTCTTGTCGATTGTTCTAGAACCCACGAGAAACACATATAATAGTAAACAATGTTCATCGTGGTAAACGAAATAATAATTTGATCTAAGAAAGAATTTTTTTCTCTTCCCAATTTGTAAATAATCCTTACATGATAGACAAAAAGAAATATTATTTTCGAAGTCTCCATAGCTGAATTATGGAAAATCCGTTATTAAAACCAAAACACTTTATGAAGTTTAAAGTCGAAGGCCTGTGTTATTGGACTTATGTAAACAACAAATTTATATTTTTAGATTTAAAATGTTACTTCGTTTTGGGTGTGCTAGAAACAAACATAGGCCCCCAGTGGCACAGCAGTATGTCTGCGAACTTACAACACTAGAAACCGGGTTTCGATACCCGTGGTGGGCAGAGCACAGATAGCCCATTGTGTAGCTTTGTGCATAAATTCAAATAAACAAGCAAACAGACATAGATGTTGGTAATGCAAACGTTACACATTCTTTTAAGACAATTTTCTGATGTTTTAGTTCTGCAGTCTTTATCATAAATGTATTTTATGAATGTCAAGAAATGATTATTGTTGTGAGTTTGTCTTATTTTACATTTTTCTTTGACTTATTTGTTTGTTGTTAAACACAAAGCTAAACAATAAGCTAACTGTGATATGCCCACAACAAGTATCGAAACCAGGATTTTAGCGTTATACGCCTTCAGACTTACAGCTGAGCATCTAGGGGGTATTTCCTTGGAAAAATATATTTAATAAGTTACTTTCATGAATTTTAAACATTTGATTGGTTATTGACGAAACTATAGACCTTAGTAGAGAGAAAATATATACCAATTATTTATCTCGAAAACAAATTAAACACAACGAGTCTGCATAACTATGACTAATATTTCGAAAAACTTAAAGCACAACGTTTTTACTCCCTGTTGGATGTGCTGTGGGCTTTCTGCAATACAAATACTATCATTTTTAAGTGAGATATTCTCAATGAAGAGCAAAGTTAATATAGCTGACTTTTTGAACTTCTAATTATCACATTTGGTAAAATAATTAAACTTTGTAAAATATAAGAATGTTACTAAGACACTGATAGATGACCAGATATTCTTTCTCATAACATTGCTGCTTAGACACTGATAGATGACCAAATATTCTTTTCATAACATTGTTGCAGATATTTTATTCTCATTACAATGTTGCTACAAACAATGATACACAGCCCAAAATTTTATTCTCACACTTAGTATTGCTATAGACACTGATACATTGCTAAAGATTAAATTCCCATAACAACGTTGTTATAGATAGTGATACACAGTCAGACTTTTCATATTCCCAAGTGGTGTTGCTATAGATACTGATACACTTCCAGACATTTTATCATCACAAAAATGTTGTTATAGACAACAATAAACGAACAGACATTTCGTTTTCTTAAAAGTATTGCCAAAGATAACAATAAAGGACCAGATATTTAGTTTTCTTAACATTGTTGCTATAGACACTGGTGTAAAGGCAGATATTCCGTTCTTACAACATTGTTGCTATAGCAGTGATATATAGCGAAACATATTATGCATTATAATATTACTATAGACGGTGTTGTTCTTTGATAAAGAATGCTGTTTTCCAAGAGATTCAAACTCCGTTTATGTTAGTAATACGATTACATTCACAATTTAATGCAAAAGAAGAAATTGATTAGTGAGCCAATAAAACAAAACAACGTTGAAGAGCAAGTTTCTCTTTGGTTAGATTGAAAATACTTTGGAAAGTCCACTATCACAAATGCATTAGAAACCATTCAGAAATACCCTATATGTGGTTTCGTTAGAAATATTATCTAGAAAGAATGAAGATGTAGAGGTTCTTGTGAGAAACTAATACATCCCACATTCATATCATGTTCAAGAAAGACTTGTTACATCATTTTATCATAAACTAATGTATCGCAGCTTTATATCGTGTAGCAGAAAGACCCCGTGGATCTTCTTGTCAGAAACCAATTCATCATGTCTTGGTTGTGTATATAAAAAAGATCAGATCACCTCTTGATATCACATATAAGAATGAATCTGGTAGATTTTCTCTAAAAAAATTACCTCACTATATCTTGATTTCTTTTAATTAGAGAATAGCTAATATATGTATATTTTTCTTTTAATGTGATTAGGAAAGAATTTTATTTGTTTCCCGCTTTTATTGTATATCTGCTGTTAATTATTTAATTATATGATTCCTTTTGATAAAATCTGAGTAATTTACTTCAAATGTGTTGTAAATCAAGTATTATTCTTGATCTTTTTACTATTTTTGAGCCTTTAAAGAAGTCTTTTTTTTTTACCCCAATTTTACAAACCTGATACTAAGACACCTGATACAACGAATTGCAGCCTTGTCAGAGTCAAAGGTGCCGTTTGGTTAAGTATGTTAACACTGGAACACAGCAGCTTGCTTGTAATTGTCTGATGATTAGCTAAGTGTGGCAAGTGTATAGAAGGTTGAAAAGCATATCGGCCTCCTCCCAAGTGATTGACAATAGCACGCCTTGTTAGCAGGAAATAGAGGCCTTTGGCACAAAAGAACTTGGCTCCCAACTATGTGCCGTTTCCATGGATACACGCGGTTTATTCATTTGAGATCAAAACGTTCCTCGATTTCTGAATGTAGATTCTAACCACTGTGTTACCTTTCCTATTTAGCTAAAAAAAGACGAAGCCTTCTGTTTTCCAAAACAAATAACGTAACAAGCAGATATGAAGACTCCAAAGTTCAAAAGTCGAGATTTTGAGAAGATTTTTTAGAATTTATCTTACATCAATTAAAGGTGAAATCTAGGTGTTGTTAGCTCTGTGTCCGATAGTTACCTATAGCATTACCTGTATAACTCTGAAATTCTTGTCTAGTCTATCCATGTTTTCATAATACAAATTAATATATTTTCTTTTAGCATTTGAAGCTTATTTTTTCCAGTTACATTTTCTATTTGTACTCGATGGCTTTATAATAAAATTCCCTTTGTCCTGTGGGTTTCTACCCTTCATTTTAATTATCCGTACTGGTTTTAGCAAAATTATAGTGGGTCAAGTAGAAACTATACCCATGTTAATGATGGTAACAATTAAATGGTTACATTTCATTTTTATGTTCATATCACATTAGAAAACCATGTATTTAATGATAAGCATACCGTAATTTTACGCTAAAAATGCACACACGTATTTTTGATTGTAAGAATAAACAGAGAGTTAATCGTGTTAAACGATTACTAAGCGTTAAATGCAGTTATGTCCTTGTATATGCGAGCTGAAGCGCCACGGGCGACAGTTTAACACCTATATATTTACTTCACGGCGAATACCAGCTCATTCGATAGCACAATGTGGGTGAAGAAACATATAGAGCGTTTCTTAAGAGAAATATTCAAAAAGATAGCTTGTTAAACGATCTGGTTCCAAAGGATACAACAGCATAAAGTGTGAAAACCGAGCCTTCAATATTCTCCGTGAAAGTAAAACTATTCACGGAAGAGCGTTTAACACAGAAACCACACCCCGACCATTTGGACGCAGCACCCTCATCCGCTATGGGAATGTTATGGATACAAAAGAGAATCTTCCGAAGCTCACAAGCTGTGAATAAGGTCAACAATCACCCTTCCAAGTCAACGGCTAATTTATTGAGAATGATAGCCGTAGAACCCGAAATCACAGAGATTATGTTCCCTAATGTAGCTCCAACAGACGTTTGTGGTTTTATTTTACTTGCCAAGGAAAGGTTACCGAAATATATGATCAAAGGTTGACCTTTGCATAAAATTGTTACTATGAGAATTGCGTTATCATGGCTATTAGATTATGCACGAGTATTGCATCATCATGGCCAGCAGAGTAAGTGCGAAAACTGCATAATCATGGCCAGCAGAAAAGCGAGAGTACTGCGTTATCAAGGCCATCAGAGTATGCACGAATACTCCCTAATTGTGGCCATTAGAGTAACAAAGACTGACGTTTGAGGGATTAGTTCCAAATAATATAATACCTCCTTTGTAAAGTACAATTAGCCTCAGTAACAGATTACAATAGAAAATCATACGCATATTTATGATAGCAAATATACAATACGTTAAATTTACAAAAATTGATGTTCGTGTTTTGATAGAAATAGTACAATGATGTACATTAGAAAACTGATACCTTTATTTATGATAGCAAAAATAAAGTAGGTTATATTGAAAAATTAATGTCCATGTTTATGCATCAATTATTTAATGTAATCTACTGTATTCTTATGTAAACATGGGCATCAATTTTCTAATATAACCTACTGTATTCTTATCGTCCATGTTGATGCATCAATTATTTAATGTAATCTACTGTATTCTTATCGTAAACATGGGCATCAATTATTTAATGTAATCTACTGTATTCTTATCATCAACATGGACATCAATTTTCTAATATAACCTACTGTATTCTTACCGTAAACATGGGCATCAATTTTCTAATATAACCTACTGTATTCTTATCTCCATGTTGATGATACAGTAGGTAACACAAGCAGACCGTTGTTTATGCTTATTATACAGTAATTTAGAACGTTCCATCTGAAAGTTTAAACTCTTAATAAGACATTTTTCATTCCTAGCTGTTGAAGAGGGGATAATTTTTACAGGTTTGTTTTAATACTTTTTAGTGACTAACTTTCACATGATATGTTGTATCTCAACTTAAAGTAGAAAACAAAACAAGAACGAGAAACATAACAACTTCCGGTCTTTAGTGACGACATTTCGCCCGTGAATAAACCAGAATGACCGCCCAGATGTTTTTAAATCAAGTGAAACCGCTTTACACTGGATCAACACCCGCGGTCTCCAAGACCGTAACCGCTGCTGCAGCCGTAGGCGGAGACGGGCTGATCAAACACGGCGAGAAACTTTGGAACCGCCTCTTTATGGAGCTTAGTTCCTGCTCCGTTAAACTCGGCTCACAACATGCGCACAATGTTCAGTAACTGACTATTCGTGTAATATTAGTGATATTATATTTAACGGCTCTTGTTAATATACTTACGTAAACAATACAAACTAATATTATGTATTACTGACATATTTAAATGTTCTTGTCAGTGTTCCTATGTATACAGTACTATATATAAAGTATTACTGACACATTTAACGGCTCTTATGTAGTGCTTATCAGTGTATCTATATAAACAGTACTGTATTATTGTGTTACTGACATATTAAAAGGTGCTTGTGAAAGTAGCTATGTAAACAATACAAACTATTACTAAGTATTATTGAGATATTTAACGGTGTTTGTCAGTGTTCCTATGTATAAAATACTATATATTATCAAGTATTACTGAAATATTTAGAGGTGCTTGTCAATGCAGCCATGTAAACAGTACTACATGTTATTAAGTATTACTGACATATTTAATGGTGCTTGTCAGTGTAACTATGTAAACAGTACTATATGTTATTAAATGTTACTGACATACGTAAAGGTATTTGTCAGTGTAGCTATAAATAATGCGATATGATATTAAACACTACTTACATATTTAACGGTGCTTGACAGTGTAACAGTAAATAATGCTATATGTTATTAGGTATTACTTACATATTTAATGGCGCTTGTCAGTATAGCTGTGTAAATAACACTATATGATAGTAAATATTACTGACATATTTTACGTAGCTTAATTGTGTGACTATGTAAACAATATCATATATTATTAAGAATTACTGATACATTTAAAGATGCTTATCAGTGTAAGTATGTAAGCAGTACTATATGTTATTAAGTATTACTGACACACTTAACGGTGCTTGTCAGTATAACTGTAAGCAATGCTATATGTAATTAAGCATTACTTACATATTCAATAGAGCTTGTCAGTATTCCTATATTTACAGTATTATATGTTATTAAGTATTACTGAAACATTTAGAGGTGCTTCTCAGTGCAACCATGTAAACAGTACTATATGTTATTAAGTATTACTTACATATTTAATGGTGCTTGTCAGTATTCCTATGTATACAATACTATATATTATAAAGTGTTGCTGACATACTTAACGGTGCTTGTCAGTGTAACTGTGCAAAAGTACAAATTACTTGGATGTCACTAATTAACATTCAATATTTATCTCACTACTGAGTGTTTTCTCTATTCTGAAAAAAAAGTTTTACTTGACAGAGAAAATACTTTCATGACACAAATTATCAACCATTTGTGCAAACAAAAATATGTTCTGAAACACAAACATTACAAAAAGAAACATCATTCTACCTTAAAAAGAGAATGGCCTTCTTGAATCATTTTATATTTAACCTGGTGGTCGGAACACGAATCGGCCCGGCATGGCCAGGTGGTTAGGGCGCTCGACTCGCAATCTGAGGGTCGCGGGTTCGAATCCCCGTCACACCAAACATGCTCGCACTTTCAGCCGTGGGGGCGTTATAATGTGACGGTCAACTATTCGTTGGTAAAAGAGTAGCCCAAGAGTTGGCGGTGGGTGGTGATGACTAGCTACTATCCCTCTAGTCTTACACTGCTAAATTAGGGAAATTAAAAAAAAAAAAAAAAAAAACGGAACGCGAATCATCTGCCGTTCTTCTTTTCTGGGAAATATTCCCAAGTTTGGCGGTGGGTGGTGATGACTAGCTACTATCCCTCTAGTCTTACACTGCTAAATTAGGGAAATAAAAAAAAAAAAAAAAAAAAACGGAACGCGAATCATCTGCCGTTCTTCTTTTCTGGGAAATATTCCCAAGTTTGGCGGTGGGTGGTGATGACTAGCTACTATCCCTCTAGTCTTACACTGCTAAATTAGGGAAATTAAAAAAAAAAAAAAAAAAAACGGAACGCGAATCATCTGCCGTTCTTCTTTTCTGGGAAATATTCCCAAGGTTGGCGTTTCTCAAATTCTTCCTCAAAGCCTCTTATTTTGCATTTAAAAATAACTGTAGAATCCTTATAGTGTTTTGTTAACTGTTATTAGTAGTAACAACTAACTTGATTTTTATTTTGCCATGCATCTATGTAGAAATATAAGAAACCAAACAAAATTTCATTTCAAAGTTAGAAGTTAAGAATATTTAATAGAATAACTTCAGATCGACTTTCATAAGTTCCCCAGTGGCACAGCGGTATGTCTGAAGGCTTATAACGCTAAAAACCGGTTTTCGATACCTGTGTTGGACACAGAACGAAAAGCCCCTTATATAGCTTTATGCTTAACTAAAAACAAAGACCTCCATAAATTTTAGGTTTATTCCTTTGGTTCAATACTTTCCAAATTCTTAAGAAAAAAAAATTAATATATTTGTAGTTTACAAAGCTTCCGTTAACTTTCTTTTCTTCTTTATATATATATAATTATAAATTATTTACATATATTCTACGTATGCTTTTATTTCATTAAATAAATAGTTTAAAAACTGACGCTGTTGATAAAGTTCTTATTATTACTAAAACCGTCTCTCATCTACTTTCGAGTTGTCTAGTTTATGCTTGTTGAGATAAAAAGTTGTAATATACTTGTCTAATATTTATGTTGATTGAGGTAAAAGTTGTAATATATTTGTCTAATTTACGTTGGTTGAGGTAAAAGTTGTAATATACTTGTCTAATATTTATGTTGGTTGAGGTACAAAGTTGTAATATACTTATCTAATATTTATGTTGGTTGAGGTAAAAGTTGTAATATAGTTGTCTAATTTACGTTGGTTGAGGTAAAAGTTGTAATATACTTGTCTAATATTTATGTTGGTTGAGGTACAAAGTTGTAATATACTTATCTAATATTTATGTTGGTTGAGGTACAAAGTTGTAATATACTTATCTAATATTTATGTTGGTTGAGGTATAAAGTTGTAATATATTTGTCTAATTTATGTTGGTTGAGGTAAAAGTTGTAATATATTTGTCTAATTTACGTTGGTTGAGGTAAAAGTTGTAATATACTTGTCTAATATTTATGTTGGTTGAGGTACAAAGTTGTAATATACTTATCTAATATTTATGTTGGTTGAGGTAAAAGTTGTAATATACTTGTCTAATATTTATGTTGGTTGAGGTACAAAGTTGTAATATACTTATCTAATATTTATGTTGGTTGAGGTACAAAGTTGTAACATATTAGTCTAATTTATGTTGGTTGAGGTAAAAGTTGTAATATACTTGTCTAATATTTATGTTGGTTGAGATAAAAGTTGTAATATACTTATCTAATTTATGGGAAAAAGTGCTGTCTGATTGCCTAATCTACGTTGTTATCTACTTTTTTTACGTTGTTTGTGATATGAAGTTATATTGTAATTTTTGTTTGTTTGGGATACAAAGTTATACAGTAATTGTTTGTTTTCAAATATTTGCACAAAGCTACTCAAAGGCTTTCTACGTTAGCTGTCCATAATTTTGAACTGATAGAATATAGGAAAGCTATTCAACAGCACCTATCGCAATCTCTTGTTGGACAGTTACCCTTACAACGCATCCACAGCCTCAAAGTGCAGAACTCGAAGTTATTTTGGGGGTTCCATAGTCAGACAAGCTAGCAACCGGAGATACATTTCTATATTAATGTCGTTTTGTTAAAATGTTTTTACTTTCTATGTGTGTTGTTTGTGCCATAACTTTATTTTTTAGTTGTTTGGCTTATGTTATAATTTTGTTTGTGTTAATAACTTTTCTTTCCTAGGTTTTTAGAGTTTGTTTTAGTGTTCTTTGTGTTAATAAGTTTCTTTTCTAGTTGTTTTGTTTTTTATGCTATAATCTTGTTTGCATTAATGTGTTTTCTTTCCTAGTTGTTCAGTTTATATTGTAATGTTGTTTGTGTTAATACATTTTCTTTTCTAGTTGTTTAGTTTATATTGAAATGTTTTTGTGTTAATAAGTTTTCTTTTCTAGTTCTTTAATTTATGTTGTAATGTTGTTAGTGTTAATAAGTTTTCTTTTCTAGTTCTTTAATTTACGTTGTAATGTTGTTCGTGTTAATAAGTTTTCTTTTCTAGTTCTTTAATTTACGTTGTAATGTTGTTAGTGTTAATAAGTTTTCTTTTCTAGTTCTTTAATTTACGTTGTAATGTTGTTCGTGTTAATAAGTTTCTTTTCTAGTTCTTTAATTTACGTTGTAATGTTGTTCGTGTTAATAAGTTTTCTTTTCTAGTTCTTTAATTTACGTTGTAATGTTGTTCGTGTTAATAAGTTTTCTTTTCTAGTTCTTTAATTTACGTTGTAATGTTGTTCGTGTTAATAAGTTTTCTTTTCGAGTTGTTTATTTGTTGTTGTTGGGCTAAATAGTTGTGATCCAATTATCTAATTTATGTTTTGTTATATTTAAAAGCTGTATACTTTCTATTGAATAATGTGTGTTAAGAAATGCAATGTTAATCCTCATTAACTTTTTTGTGTTAAAATGTATCTCCCAATTGACCAGAATATTTGTGATACTAACTTGAACTTCGCTTGTTTAGTCCATTTGTATTTTCTTTTCCCGTAATTTAATGTCTCTAATTGTATGAAAAAGAATAGAACCTATAAAGCTTAGTTAAAATTTAGTATATAATACGCAGACATTTATACCCACAAACAATTTAGTAAATTCTTGTCACCCCATAAATGGCATAGTTCACACGCCCTGCTTGTTACCTAGGTAACGTGAGCTACTGGGAATGACAAAAACAAATTACTTTTTGACTGACCCTAGGTCACTCGCAAAAGTTTCACTCACTTTAAAGCCTGTTGTTTTAGCCACGTGACTGTCAGGTATTGGAATGCTATAGCTTCTCACGTCCAAAAAGTGCTCACGCAAGAACGAACTACTTTCTACATTTGTGATGATCTGAAAACAGCAGCAGATGTTATGGTTGTAGTTATCTCCTACCATTAGTGCCAAATAAAAATTTAAAATAACAAAGAAAGTTGGTTATGGTAATTTGAGGACAACGCGCATTGTGCATTACAAGAAAAATAACTTCAGGGAAAGCTCAAATTCCTTTAAAACCGCCACTTCTTGGCTCAGATTCATTTGTTTATCTTTGACAGAAACGCTTCAAACGTTAGCAAAAAAGTTTGTTTTAAAACACAACTCTAATTTTCAGAAAAACTATTCATAACATAGTATAAATATATATATATATATATATATAAATACAGTATCTCTCTCTCTCTCTCTCTATATATATATAATGTCTATACATACAGACAACCCAACGTAGATAACTGCGTAAAAAACATCACTAATTTTGAGGTGACTAGAGCACCAACCGCCAGTTCTAGGGCTATATTTGTTGAACTGAATACCGAAATTTGATCGTCATTCTTATAAACCACCCACGGCTCCATAGTAAGGAGCGCGTTTTTTCTTTTTATATAAAGAAAGAACTTTCAGCGAACATCTTTTAATAACAAAATGACCTCGACAGAACCCTCATGCACAAGAGCTTTCTTTGGAATTTTAACACCTTTTCTAACTTTCGAAATGTGTTTTTGATATTTAACAATATTGCATCATTCTCTTTGTAAAATAACCTCGGATCCATTTTTTACCTTCGAAGAAACACAACAGTTTAATTCTTATTATATTATAGGAAATATTCTATTGTTTTACGTCCAAGCTGCCATAAAAATAGACAAATAGTTGTAGATTTTACTTCAGTTTATCAAAAGGAGATCCCAAAATTATACAATCCAGGTAACAAGGGATTTTAACTTTCGTTTAATAAACTGAAGTTAATTCAAGAATTTTACTACCAAGCCTAAAATATCTCGGCCGTAACTTTTTAAAATTATTATTATTATAAACATATTTTCCGTAATTTCACAGTTAAATTTGTACAACCTAGTATTTAAGACTTATCGAAATATTCCATAATTTCCGAACAAAGCATATAGAACCTAGATGGACAAAATAATTGAGATTGTTAAGTGTGTGTTTTTTATTAGACAAGCACTTTCAAAATATCTAAACATACATCATCATAAAAGTTTGTTTTTATTAAAATAACATGGATAAACATGTAAATCATTGTGAATAAATGTTCGTTTTAATAAAATGTTGTATTTCATTTACCTGAACTATTATTTCATTTTTTCTGTCACATAATACAAAACAACTCTTGCTCTGAGAGGTATTTTCTGGAAATAATTTATCATAAACTTACTAATTGTAGTGTGGTATGATTATAATAAAAACTAATACTACTTTTAACGGAGATATTATAGAAAACCTGATCATTCATTATCTTACTATTATGATCATGTTTTGACATGACTACCACATTTAAAACCAACACATTTGAACTATGATTGTTAGAAAGAAAATAACTGCAAAAAATAGATATCGTCATTTAAAAAAATTAGATGTCGGAGTTGGATGATGAGATTCATCAGTTTACGTTATAATAGTTTGGAGATGTCGTTTCGAACCATTAGCGCAGATCTTTAACCAATGTTCTCCAAACTATCGCAGGTGTATGAATCTTGTTACACTGTCCAAAATAAACTTATTAATCATTAACCATTAGCGCAGATCTTTAACCAATATCTCCAAACTATCGCAGGTGTATGAATCTTGTTACACTGTCCAAAATAAACTTATTAATCATTAAGTAAAAAGTTTAATACAAAAACTACACTGCTGTATACAATAAATATAAGATTGTGGTTAAATGACACCAATTATTTATCAGTCCTGTTACGTTATTTCCTAACTGCACAACGTGTTTCAAAACAATAATTCAACCTTCAAGTTAAAAGTAACAACAGTGATTTGGATAATGTGTTAGGTTTAGTCAGGTTTCTGAAAATATAATAAAAAAATTAGTGTCTAAGGTTAATGTTTTCGTGATACACAACAGAATTCCACCAACAATTATTTTGTTTTATTCTTTTCTGGTGTAGTCATATATGATGTTCATGAAAATTGTAGTTTGAAATCAAACAACTAACTCTACGTGAAATAAATCGCCAGGACATTAGACTAGAAAAAGATATTTATTGAAAAGTCACACTTTTTGTCCCTTTATTTCCCTAGATACAATTCAACTTTTTATATATACGCTGTCATAATTAACTGAGATTAGCGTTTAACAGATTTAAATAAAATTAAAGAATAACCTAAGACTAATATGACTTAATATTACAGTTTTTTTTTAATCTTCTTTTTACATTGTTTTAACAGAATAATTGTTTGTGGTATCGTCTATTAATTTAAGTTTAAAAGGGGAAAAGCGCACCATATGTGAGACTTAGTTGTCTTAAAACCAAAAGCCATTAAAAACATAGAAAAGAAAACAAGGCTAATGGCTTGTATCAACCTTTTATTTTATTTTTAATTTCATTAAAGTGTTGTTTCATTTCCATTTTTTTATTGCTAAGTATTTAATCATCATTTCTAAGAATCAAAGTAATCATTCTAAACTCCCAAAACCAAAGTTAAATAGTTAGTTTTTTCTGGTATTGAGATGTTGTAATCTCTTAAATAAGAAGATACCTATCGCTCGTATCTCGTTTGAAAAATCGCTATAAAATCAGTTCTTCAGAATTAATTTAATAAACCACCAAAATAAACTTATTCTTCTCGATTTTCAACTAATATATTGAAGATAATAAAATTCATAATATGCTATTGTGTCAAACAGACAATTTCGAAATTTGCAAACGTTTTTTACGAAATTGGTTACTTATCCTTTCTGACACCTTGTTACAGTAACCAGTTTCAAAATCATTATCTTCTTTAGTAACAGTTTGTTTGTTTGTTTGTAGTTAAGCACAAAGCTACACAAACTACTATCTGCGCTCTGCTCACCACGGGTATCGAAACCCGGTTTCTAGAGTTGTAAGTCAGCAGACATTCCGCTGTGCCACTAGGAGGCCTTTAGTAACAGACATGAATTGAAAAGTGTTTCGAAACTAAGTTAAAACAATTACTGAAAGAATTCTTCAGAACCAAAGAGAGCCGAAATAATTTCTACGATTTTCTTACAGAGCTGAATACGATATTCAAGGCTAGATATAATGAAAAACCTTTTTACTTAGTATTCTTCAGAATCATGAAAAAATAGCTAGAGTAAACTAATGACACAATAATCAAGTAAAAATTTGTAAAACTATGAATATTGGTTTACTGTTGTCTTCTTTAACATGACATTAAGAAAGAAAAAAAGACAAATTTCATACATTATCTCCAGCCATCAGCAGCGGTGCGATAATTTGGAGATCTCCTCCGTGTATCGTTTCATTATCTTATCTTTTTCTCCTATAAAATCTGAGTATCTCAAACGCTGTTGGACATACAAAAGATTAGTAAAGAACACTGATTGCTTGTTATTAAGGTCACTCTAAGTCCTAGGATTTTTTTTTTACTTTTCATCAAGGGAAGAAATTGAAACCAAGGCAGAAAAGATTGAAAGTGCCGAATGAAGCATTTTTTCGATTATATTTTGAAAAAAATTACTAATATTATATTTCTTTAAATTGTTGTTTTTTATTATTTTATGCTCTTATTTCTATTTATTTCAACAGTTTTTCCTTAATACCTTATTTTAGAATTACGAGTTCTGAGATTTGCATTTCCTTATGTCTATAGTTCCTGGAGTTTCAAACACCTGAAGTAAGTCGATTAATCTTTTCATATTCTAAAAAAAGAGTTTATGTCAAGCTAATTTTTTCACGTAAATTAGCAAACTCATCTTGTAAATCAGTTACAAACATTAACTTATGTCCAACTTTACAAAAGCTTCACTAAGATATTTTTAATATTATTTTTATTGTTACACATATTCAGAACTAGAAAATATTTCACTGATAAACGGATTTTTTTTTTAATTTTTGGAAATTCCAGAGAAATAGCACAAGTTTTGCCGTTTATTGACAGCCAGAGCCACGTATTACGAACCGATTTGAAACGACCTACGATTCTTGAAAGTGGCGTTTCTGTTTCTGTAACTATAATTTGCTTGTTCGCGTGTTAATTTCTAACGACTTTAGATCAGTTAAGACTGTGCTCTAGTTCACAAGTAACAGTTGACAAAAACACTGGAATTTCAACCATAAAGCGATTTCACACACTGGTTTGTAGTCAGCATTTTACATGTATTACTCTAAATTGAAAGTTAACTTATTATACAGGGTGTCCAAACATTTTTCTTGCCATAGAGATCAGCAGTTTTGCTTTATGTACAGTTAAGGGTGTGAATAAACCAGAACGAAAAACGTTATTAAGTGATAAAGAAAACTGTAGGTAAAAAAAAAGTTTCCCGGATATATCATGCTTCACGTTACTTAATTATGGCACGTGGCTTATGGGCAGGGATAGATGCATGCGGAAACTCTGTACAATTCACAGATTATCGCATTTTTACCTGGTGACAAAAAAAAATGTTTTTTGCAGTGTGTGAGGTGATATCTACTGTGTTCTATATCTAAACTGAATATGAGTTTTTGGTGAGACTTGTGAGCTCTCTGAATATCAGAAGTGAAGTATTATTTATCAAGTCGATGCGCAAGTAATTTGTGACAGTTAACAGGAATGATAGATTTAAACAAGAAGCAGTGAGATCTCACTTATAATGTTCTAAAGATAAACATATATCAGTGATGATTACTGCAAAAGATCGTTCAAAGTGCCTAAAGAGTATTATTATTACGTTAAGCTGGGAATGTTATTTTGTAAATGTCTCGTCCTTCGGTGGATTACGTATGTCGTCAGTTAGCAGTCGAGCAAGTTAAAACACAATGGACGAAGAAGAAGGTATAAAGAAACGGAAGTATCCACAACTAATAAACCAACTGACATAGTTAAAAAAACGGGCAGTCTTTGTCGAAAAACATTTCAAGAAAATCACCAACCTTCTCACGTCATTAAAACATAATCTAACTCCACATTGTGGATGAATCTACAACCAACTAGAACATGTGATTATTAAAATGATCACTGTTCAGAAGGAAGTGTTTTTTGGATCTATTATCAACTAAAATAAGTCTCAAGATTTTGATTTGTGGGACTTTATTTCACGGCGTTGCCAATGGAGACAATAAAAAAGTAATCTTCACTCATGGAAAAGAATCCCGCGCGAAGTTCTTCAAAACTTTTGCCAACGCTACCTACCAAAGAGAATGTGCAAGAAGAAGGCATATTTGGCTCATCAACGGTCCAGCGGTGGAGTGGTATAAATATGTCTCTTCTGATGTTAAAGTTTTACCAGACTGATTGAGTTGAGCGATTGGTGGACCACATATGTCATATCTGACTGTCCAGTGTGGACGCTGAGAGTTTTTTTTCCATATACAAAGATTCACTGACGGACAAACGCATAAACGTAACCAAAGCCAGTGTATAAAACTTAATGGTGTGAAATAATTTCTGAAAGTTATAATAGATATATTTTTGTTGCCTAAGAATAAAAAGTTACTCTTTTTAGACGTTGAGTCTCAAGCCGTACTGCAGGATCCAGATTACATATGCTAATAGTTTAAATTGCTTCTGTTTCAAATGAATTGACTTTTCCGTAGATATCTGCAGAAAATGCAAACCCTTTCCGCAGATATCTGAAGAAAATCTCAAAATTCTGCAGTTCCGTCTATCTCTGCTCATGGATGTACCTCGTGCACGTTTTTGGCAGAGCTAGTGTCAAGAAAACATTGTTGAGTGTAGCGATGTGACTCTCTACGTACAAGATTCTACAGACATAACGGATGAAGGCGGAATCTACGTAGACAAGTTCCATAGAATTTTCTTGTCTTATATAATCTACTTTGTCCCACAAATATCCTGATTATACCTGAAATTAATATTATTTTTGAACTAATTAAAAACGTATCTAGAACCTATTTGTATGTGTATAAATATGTACAGCGAATTACTCTGTTCTCTTCACAAATACCGGTTTATATAAATAAATCCATACCCATAAAACAGTCTTCTAACACAACAATACGTCAATCTTGGTTAATTTTTTTCTGGTATAAGCGTCCCTCCTGCCCCTAATACACTTGTGACCTAAGGTGCATTACTTGAAAAAGTCAATGTTAAAAATTATTACTATATAAGGTCCAATTTTCCTGATCAGCATCCAGCTTTCTTTAACACAAAATCAATGTCCAGTTTCTTTAGCACACAATGAACATTCAACTTTCCTGGAATAATGTAAATATTTAGCTTCCCTAACACAAAATCTATTTGTTCTATTTTTCCAATACAGAGCCAACGTTCAGCTTCCCTAGAACTCAAACAACGCTCAGCTTCCTTAACACAGGATCAACGTTTAGTAACAATGTTCAGTTCCTCCAACACAGTATTAAAGTACAGCTACTCTAAGCTAAGGTCCATTATAGTAACGCTATCAATACATCGATGTTCTTCCAACACAAGATTCATATACATTAATGTTATTTGTTTGTCGTTTTCTTTAACACTGAAACCCTTGTACAGTAACGCTGCTCGCGCACCAACGATTTCTCTAACACAAAAGCTGCTGGTCGTAAGTCGACTTTTCTGTAACACCAGGTCCATTTTCAATACGCTGCTCGTACGTTGACGTTCTTTGGCACAAGATCCATGAACAGTAACACTACTTAAACACCAATCTTTAAAACTAGATCCATGTTCAATAACACTACTCATACGTCGACTTTCTCTGACACAAGTTCCATCTACTGTAATACTATTTATACATCAACCTTTAAAACGACATCCATACACAATAACGCTACTCGTACGTCAACATGTCTTTAAAACCGACGTTTTTATAACAGAAGATCCATTGTACAGTAACACTACTTGTATTTTGACGTTTCTTTAACACAAAATCCACGTGTAATGATACTTACTACTCATACGCCAAAGTTTACTAATGGTACTTTAAAATACATTGAAGATGAGAGCATTTCCAAAATGTAAACTGGTTCGATATTCAGTGGCTTTCTTCTTATCGTATAAGTTGAAATCTACGTGTTCGATCTTTGGTCTGGCGCATATTAACATGATATTTGAAAAATGTTTCTATCTCAGTTCATTCCAGTAACAGGTTGCCATAATTGCTTTGGACCTTAAGCTGTCACATTTTTGTTCAGTGAACAAACCCATTTGCCAACTGATATTGTTGAGCGTCTACTATGACACTCGTATAGCCAGCCTGTTGAAGTGTCGAGCTTCTCTGGAAATCACTGTCGGGACAAGTCAGCGTAGGTTGAAAACTATTTAATTTATATAGAGCTTTATCTGCAGTGCTATAGTCGTGGCTTAGCGGACCAGTTCGATCACAAGTTTCAAGGGTTGTGTACTTATCATTTTCCAGGTCCATCATAGTGGTATACGCTGGAGTTGGGAATCTCTGATTAGTAAAATAGGGGGCGCCACTATAGGCATCTATGTGAATGTCATTGCTCTGGAAGAGCTGTCTTTCGTCGCAAGACGACTTGATTGAGTGACCCGGAAACACACTACGGGTGTCACCTGGTTGACTAGCAAAGGAAATGTTCTGGGTGGAGAATTCATTAGAAGGGGAACACAACATTATTACTGATTTGTAGGTTTTCAACGAGCCGTCAGAGGGAGTTAGAGATAAGGCACTGTCGGAGTTCACCTGTTCAGCGGTGTCCTCTCGTTGTCCTGGTCCTGGATTAGGGGTTGAAGATGTTGACTTACCAGCAGGCGAGGAAGATCCGACAACACTTTCTGCCCGACTGTGACACGGACTTTGATGAGCTGTAAGGCTGTGGAAGCTGTCTATATCTGGGTCCGAAAGTGTGCAGTCTGAGTGATTACTGTATGAACCAGGATGATATATATTAAAGTGAGACTGATGATTTTGGACGACGTCACTCCTCAGATAGGCCAACTGCTCTCTAGGTGGCACCACCGTAAACACTTCTGGCATGGGACCTGGAGGACACGGGAGAGTTGCTTGCGTGGAAGAAGCGTTTACAACAGACTGTGGAAGGAGTTTTATTTCTACTTCTGGAACTGGACCAACTAGCTGGGAACACGTTGAGTAACCCGGAAAGTTAGCCATGTCAGTTCGGGTGACATAGCGCTCTTCCTGTTCTTGGAAAGCCAATGCGTCCTCGGCTGAGGAGAACCGCTGCTGATTGTAGCCCAGAAAGTTTGCATCATGATAAACTGTTTGCCTAGTATTTGCTTGGCAGTTCCTGTCATCTGGAAAATTACTAACTGTATAATGACAGCCCGCCAAGGGTACACCAGTTTGGTCAAAAGCCATCCCTGGGTCTCCACTATATAGATGAGTATCCGCTGGGGGATACGGAGATCGACGGTTCTTGTTTCTAGTACTTCGAAGTTTTCCTGTCTGCGTTGGCTTTGCAGAAAGTGCCCCGTTCTCACTATGACAGGTGGCGCTTCTATGGGAAATTTGCTCTAATTGAAGCTGCAGATCTTTGGCTTCAAGATCACTGTAAAAAACAAATGTTTATCTTAAGTATCAGATATTTACAGACACAATAATTCCACTTGCTTTAACGACCAATTTCTAATTTGCTTTGAAATAAGTAGACGTTCATATTCCTAATCAACTTACATAAATGGTTTTATAAAAAGAAGAACCTATCATTAGTTAAATCACGATATGCGGTACAAAAAGAACTGTATTGTAAGGCCTCCTGAAAAGTTTACATTTGCATTAGTTTATTGTAAACGATTTTATCGGCTTCCAAACAACTCCTAAATAATTGATTACATAGTAATACTGATAAAAATGATGTAACGGAATTTCTCGGTCTTTAATAGTCTTGATATGAAATCATATATTTATATACCTTAGAACCCTGGACACGGATATACTGGCCATGGGCCACTATCGGCATTCAAAATCCTCATTCCTAGCCTACAACACCCTTTTTTATCCCTTAAGGGGAATACTCATTCAATCATTCGAAAGCGCTCGAGATTTTGATCTTTTGAATTTTTTTTTCGATGGTCCTTTGTACTAATTCTTTCATCGTGGCCTTTATTTTTAAGTAGTGTTGCATTAAACAAGTCCAGTTTCGTCACGACTTGCAAGTGAGAATGAAGTTGTGCACGTGAGAGACAGGGAGGGGCAATTTTCCTTAGCCACAAAAAACAAAAAAAAACTGCTCACCCATGTCACCAATACCCCTACCACTCTGGCTTATGGCTATTCGTCTATTGCAAGTAAGAAACCCTCGGTCAAAAAAAAAAAGAAGATTGGGACTTGTGCCTGAAATATAGTTGATTCAATCAATCTAATGCAAAGATATCAGTTATCTAGATATAACTGGCTTGAATAATACTGTCACGGTGTTGAGCTATTTGGATTAAAACGTGATTGACTTGAATACTACGTCAGAACATTTGATGTTATGTATTTTAGGTTCTTATGGACAATGACAACATATAACATTAAGCTACAGGTAAGGTAATTTTAATCAAACTACAAGTCTTTGATACTTTTCAACACAGTGAAAACATGACATCACAACACGTGGTTTAACTAATTCCCTTTAGTTCTTCTGAACTTTAACATAATTAAACTAGCAAGCAACCTGAGATTCTTGAGGAGTGTGACGACATGAACCCAACACATGCAGTTACTTACCCTAGGTTCTTGTGAGTAATGACATGATGTTATAGCATTTAACTACTTACCTTAGGACGTAGTTGACACTGACAATACAATGGGGGCGCGACGATCTGCTATTGTGAACAATTGTAGCATAGCTCTGCATCCACACCCAGCCACCATCTTTTGTAAGAAATCTATAATACTTAGTTGTCACTTGACCTTTCAGGAGAACTGAAAGAAGAAGAAACAGCATAGCTAAAAAAAAGTAACAATTCATAGTTTTTAACATTTTGTTTATATTTACACTGCTCGTTTCTATTATATTTATCCCAAATTCAGCCAAGTAAAATTTATATGTTTATTTCATTGACATTTCAGACATTGCAGACCTGTAGATTTTAATTTATAACGGACTGCCCCTGTCTTGTTTCTTGTGAAACGTCGTTCCGCTCAACAAACAAGATTGAACAGTTCATTAGAAAACCAACCCTTTTAATAGTGTAATCGCTTTGACTGTCGTCAACCCACCTCCTGCCTATTAATCCATTGGGGCAGCATGGCCCACTGGCTAGCGCTTTGTACTCGAAGTCGGGAAGGCTGCGAATTGAAAGCTTGCTCGCAACTTGCTGTTGTGTCCTTGAGAAAGACACTTAACCCTAACTATTTCAGTCAACCCAGCTGTAAAAAGTGTCATCCCTAAACTAATATTATCCAGTAAAAGTAATCGTCACTTCTCAGCCTATTTTCAACAAAATACTATCACTCCTCAATTTATACTTAATCCAACAAAAACAGTGCCTTCATAACTAACGCTATCTAATAAAATTATTGTCACTTCTCAACTAATGTTCTCAATCAACGTTTTTTACTCTTCAGCTTATGTTATTCAATAAAGAGATTATCACTCCTCAACTTATGTTTTCCAAAATATTACCACTATTCAAGCTTTCTTCATACAACAAAAACATTTTCATTTCTCCAACCAAAGTTATCCAATAAAACACTACCACTCCTTATCTTGTTTTATCCAATAAAAACACTGTCACTCCTCAACTCATACAACATCAAAAAAATACTGTGTCATTACAACTTATGTTATTCAACAAAATTATTGTCACTCCTCAGCCCTTTATCCAATGAAAAAACTGCCACTCATTAATCTAACACTCCTCAAATTTTACGTCATCCAGCAAAAACAGTGTTATTCTTTAAACAACGTTACTGTCACTCTTAAAGTTGTTGACTGGGCGTTGGAGAGTAAAAAATAAATAAAAATGAAAGCTAAGCTTCCGGAATTTTTTGTTTTGATTTACGCCGCAACTGATATTTTTCTTAAATTCTTACAAATGTTCTAAGTAATTTCGAGTTCCATAGAGAATAAAATTGTCAACTTGCAGCAATTTTCTTAGATAGCGCAATTCTATACTAAATTAGGCTTACGTTTGTTCGCCCTGTTGCTATAGTGTCGAGCAGCGATTAAAAGTCTTAATCTCCACGTCTTTATATTTAAAGCACAATCTCTCCTTGCTTACATCATGAACTGGGTGATAATAAAGATTAATTAAAGTAAAATAAGTTAATTAATAAGGAACTTAATAACATATATATTTGTATATAAATAAATAGTAACAGGTTCTGCCGACAGGTTGCCTCCTTATGGTCAGTGTTTCAAAACTAGGAAGAGTGAAATTGCTAACTGAACTGGACATTGACAGAAGTACTGCGATGGGCCTTTATAACTGTAGGAAGCAGAACATCTGCTTTCCATAACGCTAAAAATCGGGTTTCGAGACCCGTGGTGAGAAGATCACAGCTAGCCCATTATGTAGTTTTGTGCTTAATAACAAACAAACACTCCCGAACTTATATTATCCAAAAAAAAAACATCGTCTCTCTTCAGCCTGTGTTATCCATTGAACTTATTGTCACTTGTGGACTTATATGTAATCCAACAAAATCATTGCAATTCCTTAACAGATTTCACCTAGTAAAACCATTATTACTCCTCAGATAGGATGAGGATATTAATCTATGAGTATAATGACAATATCGCATGTTGAGACAGTACGACTCATTGATATAAAATATGTGAAATAAAAACATTAACTTATGAGTATGGTGAGAAAACCACATGACCTTGTGGTAATCTGTTTGATTATTATCTAATAGGTTTCTTGTTGCAAAGCTACACAATGGGCTACTTGTGTAAAGTCATCCCTAATTTTGAACTGATAGACTAAAGGAAGGGCAGCCAGCAACCAACAGCTGTTTGGCTACTATTGTCGGACCGAATAACGATATTTGACTGTCACAATTTCCACGGCCCCAAAATACAGATCGGATTCTTTAAAACAACGGGCCGTGAACCCCGGATTTACAGTTGAAGAACTCTAACCCCTAGGTTAATCACGGCTCAAAGAGAAGATATAAAATACACGAGATGAAGCTATTAACTTACGAGTATGGTGAGAATACCGCATGTTGAGACAGTCTGACCCGTGTATATAGTGATACAAGGTTTTCTCTATCAAATCTTGTGGTTCGTAGCCTGTAAGGTGGGCCACTCTACAAATGAGAGAGAAGAAAAAAAAACATTTCTTGAATAAATGATTTTCCGACACCAAACTAGTTATCACAAGGAAAACTACACTTAACTTAGTTTAGACTAACACGTAAAGCAGCATCAGATTCCTTTAGCCCATTCGTCCGAAATTAACCCGAACAGCTTACAGGCGAGAAAGTTTGTGCACATTTACGAAGAACTAAGTATTGTAATGTGGTTCTACCAAACTGATTTTTTTGTGAAGACCGATTATCTAGGGCTGGACTTGAATAATTTGTTAGAAGAATGAGAGAATGTATTCAAAAATTATAAAATTTACCCTAAAAATTTCAATAATGTTGAAACTATTAAAGGTTTTTATTTATTTCTAAGTACCGATATATGAAAATGGGGTTGTTGCTGAAGAAAAAAACAAACAGTTGTTGAATTTAATAAGAGATAAAGTGCCTGATACTAAAAAGAAAGCGCCCAGTATTTAGAAAGACGAGCTTAAAGTTGAAATTATTTGTGAACAAGAACATAACAATAATACAAAAGATGAAGTACCTCGCATCCAGGAAGATGAGCTTAAGGTCGAGGCTAGCTCTGAACATGAACATATTGCTGTACATCTTGATTTCGGTAATTGCACTAGGCGGTAGAGAATGACCGACGGCAACCAATCCCATGTTCTGATAACAACCGTCGTAGGGCGCCACATCCATAGAATAATGTTTGACTTTTAGGTAACCGCTACAATGGATTACCTAGTTGAATAGAAACGTGGATTTAATTTCAATACCCAAACAACTTATTGATATATTTGTATGTTCACATGTACACACATAAAGAAGTGTAGTTCTACGTATGTATAAAGTAAATTCTAAAGAAAAAACACACGATACTGATGTTAGAAAGAAAAGTTAAATATCAAAAATAAACTTTTCTGTGATATTACATCATAGCAAGACCGATTACAATTTTTAATCATAATAACTGTTAACTGTTAATGTAAATTTATTCATCGCTACTATTCTACCAGTAAACGATGCCAGTAGAAGTTCCTTAATAAAACAGCAGCAGCATTACTACCACCAAATGTTCCTCAATAAAACAGCAGCAATATTTCTACCAACATATATTCCTCAATAAAACAGCAGCAGTATTGCTACCACCAAATGTTCCTCAATAAAACAGCAGCATTATTTCTACCAACAGATATTCCTCAATAAAACAGAAGGAATGCTACCAACAGATGTTCCTTAATAAAACACCCGCAGTACTGCTACTGACAGATGTTCTTCAATAAAAAGTAACAATACTGCTACTAACAGGTGTTCTTCAATAAAAAGTAACAATACTGCTGCTAACAGATGTTCCTCAATAAAACAGTAACATTACTACTACCAACAGTCGTCCCTCGATAAAAAGTAACAATATTGCTACTAACAGATGTTCCTCAATAAAACAGCAGCGGTATTGCTACCAACAAACGTTCTTTAATAAAATAGCAGCAATACTGCTACCAAAAGTTGCCCCTCAATAAAACAACATTAATACTGCCATTAGCAGACGTTCCTTCATAAATAGATTAAATCAAACTTTTTCACGTTTTTTTTTGTTTTTACCTCCAGGAAATATGTGAATTATAAATATACATAACATTAACATGGCACTGAAGAAACTCTCTCAAGACAATTGACGTTGTCGAAATAATTTCACTAAATAATATCTTAAACATTTATTCTCTTTATTACGGTTGTACAAAAAAACAAACAAACCTTGTAACCACCAGAGGTCAAACCAGCATTGCGCTTGGCCAGTACACATTTCATCCGAATAAAAAATGACCTGTCCACTTCGAAATCTGATAAGAAAATGATTCAGGTGAACTTTCAAGGGAACATTGTCACAATGTATTTGATGTTAAATCACTTTATGCATTCTATAGTGTTATAGAAAGCTTTATTTGAATCATTTAACGCATATTACATAATATTACAAATACCAGAGAGTAAATAAATCCCCACTTACACCTTATATGAAAAATATTTAAAAAATCACCTATATCCTTAGACTTTTTTCTATTGATATAATGAAATGTTTATGAGTGATAACCACAGCCAGAAAAGCTTGTAACAACAAGCTGAAAGGTGCGAAACCATGTTTTATTGTTGTTGTTTTAATTACGGTTTGTTTATCTTTTGATATTCCAAAGTTACAAACTTATAGACGGTTTACTTGCTTCACAAATAAAACAATCAAATGTACTGTACGAGTTAAGTCAATGTACTTTTAATAGAATTAGGTTAGTAAGAAGAGTGGTACAGACCACCTTGAGACACGTGGGGCTGAGGCAGCGGAGGATGTAAGGTTAAAATAGCTGTCATTTCGTCGTGGTCAGCTGGATGAATATACTCGTATATGCTGTTGCCTGTCATCTCCACCTAGTGGTAGTTAAAAAAACATTGGTAAAGTTATAAAATCTTTCATTAGTCTAAAGTATAAATTTTATGCTCATTTGATCAGAGTATCAAACTTGAATGAAAATAAAAAAAAACATAAAAAGCAATATTGACTTTCTTGTTCAATACAGGAAATACTAATCTAGTAGCAATATTGACTTTCTTGTTCAGTACAAGAAACACTAATCTAGTAGCAATATTGACTTTCTTGTTCAGTACAAGAAACACTAATCTAGTAGCAATATTGACTTTTTTGTTCAGTATAGGAAACACTAATCCAGTAGCAATATTGATTTTCTCCTTCAGTACAGGAAACATTAATCTAGTAGCAATACCGATTTTCTTGTTCAGTACAGGAAATACTAATAATCTAATTGCAATATTGACTTTTTTGTTCGGTACAGGAATAACTAATCTAGTAGCAATATTGACTTCCTTAAATAATTTAAAACGACACTTGGATAAAACATCTATCTACAATGAAAAGAAACACAACGTTAAAATCATTACACAATAAATAGTAGTTGATATAAATTCGAAAATTATTGAGAGATTGCATCATAAACATATCAATAAATTAATAATATTAGCATGTACAAAATTAGAGGGAACATGTAAAGTAGATAACATGAGAGTTTGTTTGCCTTATGTTCAAGGCTTATCTACAAAAATATGTAATATAATGAAGAAATACATGGAATGTAGTGTAACATTTTTTCCGCGTTGTAAGTTAAATAGTCTCACGAGTACAAAAGACAGAATAGAAGAAATTGATAAATGTGGGATTTACAAAGTTCCTTGTATCAAATTGTAGTCGAATTTACATTGGCCAAACGTGTAGAAATTTAAAATTCAGGATTAAAGAACATAAAAACGCGGTAGAAAAATACAAAGTAAATGAATCGGTATTAGCAGAACATGTGGCGGAAACATTTCATGTTATAGACTGGAGTAACACTAAGTTGATAAAACAGGCAGAATTTATAACTGAATTAAATATCAGAGAAACTATCGAAACCGAAAAAAAACAAAGACATCGTATTGAACAAGTAATATGATCCAGGTCTAGAAATAAAAAAGGACTGGACAGATGTTTTGTAACTCTGGGTAGTCTAAGCATAGACGGCATTACAGGAATGTAAATAATTATGTTACTCCTGAAGATGGTGTCATAAGAAACCGAAACATATGTAGAATCTTTTTTAGGGCAAGTTGCTGTTTTCAACAACTATTTATTGTGTAACGATTTCAACGTTTTATTGCTTTTAATTGTAAATAGATAGACTTCCTTGTTCAGTACAGGAAACACTAATTTAGTCTTGATCTAGTATGGATTTTGTTTGTTTATTT
>NW_013668277.1:112772-116202 GCF_000517525.1 Limulus polyphemus
GATTATGTTAATATACATATAGTAAACATTTAATTATGTTAATATACATGTAGTAAACATTTGATTATGTTAATATACATATAGTAAACATTTGATTATGTTAATATATATATGGTAAATATTTGATTATGTTAATATACATATAGTAAACATTTTATTATTTTAATATTTTAGAAAATGTTAAAGTTTTTGCTTTTACGAAAAAAATTCAGCAGAATATCTTTAAATGTAAAAACAAAAACTCAATTAAGAACATACACAATCAAACAAATAAGAAAGCAACAATAAAGTTTTCCCTTTTGCTATTCTGTTTCTCTTTCATTTCTTATGTTAGGTTGAACTTGATTTAAATCAAGTTTTAAAATTTTGTCGCTTTACTGCTCGTATGACTAAAATAATACAAAATTTTGACTAATTTCTCCTTTTATCTGTTTATTTTGTTAAACTTATTCTTTAAACGAGCGTGTGGTTTTCTTTCAAAGCAAATGTCATAAACAACGAAATGTTTGATTTCACAACATCTTGCTTTCGACGTCGTAACAATAATAGTGACGTAACACTTTATTTTTCCCGTACCTTAACTTAATGAAGATTATTTATACTGTAACTTTAACTAAAATATAAAACAGCAAAATTCCATTAAATTAACAATACAGGAGTATTCTGGTTAACTTACCTGCGATAACCCGAGATGAACTGAGGCGGTTTCAGAAACGTACATAATCTTTCCATCAGGAGCTACAACGAACACAAATCCGTCTAGTGTCTGTAAATAATACGTACACGTAGAGTTGTTAATTTTCACACAAGAGCTACACGTAGGATAGTAAACGCGCTTTCTCAGGTCCGATTTCAACTACGTGATCTTAGTTAAACATGATTTTATACCAAGGAATAAATTAATTTTCTCTAGTACAGTTGACAGATGTGCTGTTTACGAGCA
Source organism: Limulus polyphemus (assembly GCF_000517525.1). Lineage (NCBI taxonomy): Eukaryota > Metazoa > Arthropoda > Merostomata > Xiphosura > Limulidae > Limulus > Limulus polyphemus. Next base: position 113,716 of record NW_013668277.1, read on the forward strand.
AGTTATTTTAACTTTATGTCGCACAGTCGAAAAACGAACAAGATATAGGGTTAACTCATTAGATTGTTTACATTTAGGTTACTGATTTGATGATTACGATTGAAAATATCTTTAACAGCAACTGATGATTCGTAGTCTAATCATTTGTATACTTTATTTGTGTGTGAGTGTATTGATTTATGACGTTAAAGTATGTTGGTAAGCGGAAAAATATGGAGTGTTTCCAGATGAAGTATGGTACTTGGTATGTGAAAGTATGTTGGTAAGCGGACAAACATGGAGTGTTTCCAGATAAAGTATGGTACTTGGTATGTGAAAGTATGTTGGTAAGCAGACAAATATGGAGTGTTTCCAGATGAAGTATGGTACTTGGTATGTGAAAGTATGTTGGTAAGCGGACAAATATGGGGTGTTTCCAGATGAGGTATGGTACTTGATATGTTAAAATTTGTTGCAAGGTGGATAAACGTGAAGTGTTTCCAGATGAAGTATGGTACTTGATATGTGAAAGCATGTTGGTAACTGAACGAACATGTTTCGGAATGAAGTAAATTATGTCTACCTTTATATCGCATTTTGTTTTATAAATTAAAGTCTATAACACAGCGGACAAACGTGTTTTTGTTTTGTTCTTTTTAGGTTGAAAGAAAAATGAGTTGAGTTGTGTTCATCATTTACTGATGCTAAAGTATGTAGTGTATATGTATATATATACACAGTGGACAAAAATGTGGTGGTTCAGAATAAAAAATAAAAGGTGTTATTTTGTAATTTTAAATTTTATTTGGTATAGTGGACAAGCGTGCTGTGAATCTGAATGAAGATATGTTCATGGTTATCATGAAATCTGACAGTGTAACTCTGACGATGCTACTGTAAAAGACTGAATCAAGTAGGTATGGGCATTGTTTAAAGTAACCTAACTCCGTTTAAGTATGACATCCATGCTTGATAGAACTTTATACTTATGTTGGTTCTCCTGTTTGCAGGGTAAACAGATTGTTCTAACAGGACTGTTGACCTCCTCATCTGCTCAAAGGCTAGCCTTGTACGCCGGAGATGACAAACTATATTTGAATAATTGATCTATTGTTTTCTCCCACATGCAGGAGCACGAACCGCTGGCAAAGATTAATGATTTTAAACCGCTGACAAATTTTCCAGCTCTTAACTATTCCCACACCAAATATGATTCGCCATATGCATAACTAACGGTCTGACTGTCTTCTTGCACCATGCGTGTTTTCGTTTGTTGGAATAAAACAACCTGATTATAAAATTCTTGACATATCCAAAAATATTTTCATCTGTTACCCTCATACATCGGGATCACATTAATTTAACTCTTTTACAAACATATTCCAGAGCCATCAAAATTATTTGTTTACTTAGCAATTAAAAATAGATTATTAACATAAATCATACTTTTGCTTTCAATTTTAACAAGTTAAAAGTGTATTCAGGCAATTTTAAATTAAAACTAAACTAACGTATCTCAGTATTTGCCATAATGCTATATCGGTTTGTTTCCTTTCGTTCAAGGTTGTTTGGGTAACGAACGTGTTATGTTTAGTAGCAAGAGAAATTTTAGATCAAAAGATAAAGGTTGTAAAAAAATACTCACTTGTAAGAGATGTGATCCCAGTTCTTTGATGCCTCCTTCGCGAGGGTTATTTGGCGGGGTAACTGTACCCCAACCATCTCCCAGTCCTGAAATACAAATTTTGTAAGGATTATCCGTGCCCTAAGACACAAAGTGAACACTATATTCAAAGAAACTCGCGAGGTTTATTTTGAGAATTAGCCGTGTACCTTGACCAGCTTCTATTCCTTATTAAACACAACATTAACACAATACTAACAGGCATTCGAGAAAGTCATTGTAGGAATTAGCCGTACCTTAAAAGCATCCTAACACAAAACCAACTGATATATGGTCATGATGGTTATTATGAGGATTATCTATACTCTAATCTTCTGATTACTGAAAAATAGCATTAACGCTACTTTCACGTACTCGTGACAGTTACTGTAAAGAACAATCGTACTCTAATTACTCTTTAATCCCTAACGCGACATAAACACCGTACCCGCAAGAGGGTTATTGTAGGAGTTAATCGTACTCTAACCAACTACATTCTACTACTCCTAAAATAAAGCATTCATATTATATTTGCTATATCACTCGCGAGGGTTATTGTGAGGATTAACCATACCCAAAAACACAACACTAATGTCATACAGAGGGTTAAGTACGTTATATTTAACATAATGGATTCAGCCTTGCATTTGTTAATAATCATGAGGTTTTGTGAGAATTAACCATAACATAACTATCTTTGGGTCTTGAATAAACACTACATTCCCTCGTGAAGTTTGTTGAGAAGATTAACCATAACATAACTATCTGTTGGTCTTGAATCAACACTACATTCCCTCGTGAAGTTTGTTGGGAAGATTAACCATAACATAACTATCTGTTGGTCT
>NW_013668277.1:116841-125781 GCF_000517525.1 Limulus polyphemus
AACTATCTCTGGATCTTGAATCAACACTACATTCCCTCGTGAAGTTTGTTGGTAAGATTAACCATAACATAACTATCTTTGGGTCTTGAATAAACACAACATTCCCTCGTGAAGTTTGTTGGGAAAATTAACCATAACATAACTATCTCTGGATCTTGAATCAACACTACATTCCCTCGTGAAGTTTGTTGGTAAGATTAACCATAACATAACTATCTCTGGATCTTGAATCAACACTACATTCCCTCGTGAAGTTTGTTGGTAAGATTAACCATAACATAACTATCTGTTGGTCTTGAATCAACACTACATTCCCTCGTGAAGTTTGTTGGTAAGATTAACCATAACATAACTATCTCTGGGTCTTGAATCAACACTATATTCCTCGTGAAGTTTGTTAGGAAGATTAACCGCGCTTTGATAATGTTTGTCGTGAAACATAACAATAGCATTTTTTTCTTTTTCGAAACAAAACATTAACACAATATTCACAGTAATGTTTGCAAGAGCTAGGAGGGAATCAATCACCTAAAGAATCCTCTGAAAACAACTATAACAATGAATTCAAACTAGCATATTGTGTATTCTTTGAATGTTTAGTTATTTTACTCACATATGCGATAATTATAAACAGCAAATATATACAAGTCTACTTACTACATTATACCTTCCTCAGTGTTAACATATTGTGTTGTAAACCATTAAAAAACTTTTGTTACGTTCATTGCTAGTTCAGTAAAACCTTCTGACTCATTTAGCAAGCTCACAGGCTTTAGTTTGAGCTCTATCCCAGGTTTTCTGATGGTTTGAGTTTTTATTTATTTACTCTTGTTTTTGATAACACGAGAAGCTAGTTTCTACACCTTCACTCAGAGATGTAATCCGCTAGTGGAATGTGCAGATGAAATCACGTGATCTTTATAGCTTTAATGAAATGGCGGCTTTTCGGCATCTAGCCAATCAGCGGGTGATGAATGTGAATGGTTCTGTTTGTTTAAGCTGCTACAGCAGCAGTGAAGCAAGGCTACCAGTCCCGAACGACATTAGATACTGACAGTTATCCTGAGTTATTTTGTTGACTCTTCGTGGAAGAAAAGGAGCTTCAGCGAGTAGTGGAAGACTCTAAAACCGACAGTTTACAGAACTTGAAAGCTCAACATTTCAGACTTTTAGACTTATTCTTTCAGAAACCATTTCTGTAATCACGTATGGGGGCTTTTTGCTCGGAACTAAATCGTAAAGTTTTACATAAAATAGCTAGGGTAATATCGAAAATAACTATAACTAACATACTTTTAGGTTAAAGGATGTGAGAAACTTAACTAATTATCACTACAAATTTAGGTTTAAAAACAAGTTTGAATATCCTCCACTAAAAAACTAAAGCAACAGTTATTGGAGACTATTGTTTATACGCTTTGGTACTCAGTATAGCGACTACAAGTAACTGAACACTGGTCGCCCCAGGGCCGGACAAACGAAGCTCTTCAACAACGATCTTGTTAAGACTGCATCTATCGATCCTTCTTAAGCTTGTGCTTAACCATCATTTGCGTCGCGAATAAAACGCTTGTTAATCACGTTCTCGTCGTTTGTGGTATGAGCGCCTAGGCTGAAAACACGCGCTTGCCACGCGCCTCTCAATTCGAGTGGCTGTCAGACATATGCTGTGGTGAGAGTGACCCACAGAGAAGCACGTCCAAAGGAAAAAGGTTTTCCCTCCAACTATGAATAGACAAGGATGAATCCAGTTACCACGGTCACTTGTTGATGACCACCTTTCACAAAAAAGAACTTCCTTTTAATGTTAATTTAACTTCCTTTTCAAACAAAAATTCCCGATATAGTGAATCGCGATGCTTCAATTTCTATAGAAACCTGCATACAGTGGTGTTATTAAGAATACACATACATAAATGTTACACACGCGCGCGCGCGCTAAGGTTCCAAGTATGCACACCATCCACACAAGTTTTACACACACTCTAAGGCTCTAAGTATATACCATCAACACTAGTGTTTACATGCACACACGTTAATGTTCTAAGTATTCCCCATACACAAAAGTTTTACACGCACGAACGTTAATGTTCTAAGTATGCATCATACACTTGAGTTTTACACGCACGAACGTTAATGTTCTAAGTACGCATCATCCACTTGAGTTTTACACACATACACATTCATGTTCTATGTACGCCCCATCCACACAAGCTTTACATACACACACGTTCATGTTCTACGTACGCCCCATCCACACAAACTTTACATACACACACATGTTAATGTTCTAAGTACGCCCCATCCACATAAATTTTATACACACACGTTTATGTTCTTATTACGCCCCATCCACATAAGTTTTACACAAAAACTCTAATTATAAGTACGCACATCATCTACACAAATTTACAAATGCACACACGTTAATATTTCAAGCACGCACCATTTTACATTCATACACACGCTAATGTTCTAAATACGCATCATTCATACAGGTTATATAATCATCTTAATGTATAAGTATGTACCATCCAGACAAAATCTTAATATTCATACAATTTCTGAAATAGTTGGTATGAACCATCTGCAGAGATTCTTACACACACACTAATGTTATATATATAACACCACTAACACAAAATTCCACATGAGCACATAAATGTTGTCAGTATGCACATACACACTATCCAGGTTACATATAGCTTTTACACACCCACGCTGGCCCCTTCTGTAAACTGTGATCTATGTTGTCTAACAAGCATATACCTCGAACTACTTATTATATATATGCCACTACATCCTGTAATCTGACTTTAGTCTTGTGAAACCCTACTGTGAACTAACGTCTACATTATCTAAACCTTAAACCTCGAAATGCTTTCTCTCATACATTATATAACTGTGAACTAACGTCTACATTATCTAAATCTTAAACCTCGAAATGCTTTCTCTCATACATTATATAACTGTGAACTAACGTCTACATTATCTAAACCTTAAACCTCGAAATGCTTTCTCTCATACATTATATAACTTAACTCCCACTTTGTCCAACCTTTCTGGAACTAAACTACATATTTTCATTCACCTTATCCATGAAATTGCATATTAGGATTACATTTTATAGCCTTATTTCTATTTTAGTAAATCATTTTGTAAACTTGATAGATGCTTATTGCCATTACATTCTAAAACCCGATTTCTGTTTTACCAAACCCATCGTAAACTATCCTCTGTTTTGTATAATAACCTTATACATGAAAATGCTTATCAGTGTTACATTTTAGAATTTGACTTCCAACATGTCAAACTCTTATAAATCAAACTCAGCATATTTATGATTTGGTCGAGTAAATCTGGAGAAGTATAGGAAACCAATAGGCCTAATATTTGTGATACAAATCGCGTTACACTGTAGATGATTTTCTTTTTATTTGGCCATTACAGATTTCAAACCAGAGATATGTAGAAATAACATTTCAGACCCTGTATTTTGTCCCACTGAAGCCACTGCTCAGAAAGCCTTTTGCCTAATACCACAACTCGTGAAATCAGCTGGACTGAGAGGAAAACGTTATCTAAAACTCTATTTGTATATGCAGTACAGCATAATGTTAAAGCTATAGTGTTGTGGATAATGACCTGTGGAAGACAAAAGATAGGTCTGAAACGCTATCTTTTTTCTCAACTCTGGTTTTTAATCGTTAATGGAGAAATTAATAGAAACGTGGAAGAAACAAAAAAGCATCTATAGTCCAATGTACATGAAGTATTACACTTTATAGATATTGTTTCTTGACACTTGTATATAATGTTGAAATGATAAATAACACACAGCTTTAAAATTAATAAACAATTAATAACGTTTTTCATTCAGGCCAATCTATGGCCTCAAAAAGCTGATTATACATGTTTCGACGTTTCAATGTCACTATAAGGAGTGAAATAGCAAGACATAATAGTGTCATATTTATACATTTCAACTAGGTCATGTGATAGGTATGTAGGTTTACTATTTCTGCATGATTGGTAGAGGAGGTCCCGCCACATTCTTACACGGATATTCGCCTAACTTTCGTCTCCATTTAATAATTCATGAGTTTTTATGTATATGTATTTTACTATTTCTAAAGTTTCGCGGATATTATTGGCTCTAATACTCTTTGGTTGAGCCAATACTGTAGTTTTTCCCCATAATCTCTTATGTACTGCTGAACGATATTTAAAGATAAGTTTTGTATTGCCGATGTAACAACTTCCACACTAGCATGTAAAAAAAAAAAAAAAGATTGAAAATTCGGACATAGCAGAGCATGTACAATATACAGAACGTGAGATATTATGAGAAAAAAAGAGTAATATTGGCTCAGCCAAACGCAATTAGAGCCAATAATATCCACGAATCTTTGGAAATAATAAAATAATAAAAAAAAAGATCGTGGATTATCAAATAGAGACAAAGGTCCGGTGAATATCCGTGTAAGAATGTAGCGGGACCTCCTCTACCAATCATGCAGAAATGGTAGATCAAATGACCTAGTTAAAAAAGGTATAAATATGGCACTATCATGTCTTGCAATTTCACTCCTGATTATGACGTTGAAACGTCAAAACATGTAGTCAACTTTTTGGAGGCATGAATTAAAAATGTTTTTAACTGTGTATTCATTTTAACGTTGTCTTTTATTTGTTATTATTACACTGTATATTGTTTAACCTTTTTAATGTGGATCCCTTTATGACAATTAAATTATCTTCACCTTGTCACGCCATCTTATAACTACGACCTGTGTTTTTGAACTACTTTACTGCTAATTATCAATACATTTTATAACCTGATTTGTTTTTTGTCAGCTAATCTCAAAAATGTATAACAATCTTACACTTGGAATTGCTTATTAGCATTATATTCTATAAACTAGCGTACAACACGGATCAGCTTATTAGCTTATACTGTTAAACAGTCATAATTACCTTCCCTAACCTCCACGTTACCAAATCCTCTGTAAACCAAGCTCTACATTGTTCAATAACCTTATAATTGTAATTCCTAAATACTGTTACATCCAGCTCCGTAAATAAACAAACATTTTATGTTACGTAGCGCATTTATACGTGGACATGATTTTTACCCGTTTATTTTTTAGCACTAACTGATACATCAACAAAATTCTACGTTGTTTAATAACATGTAATTGCTGGTTACTAATCCATTACATAACGTCACCAGTTGAACACATTGTGGGAAGTAACAAAGTTTAATGAAAAATAAATTCTGTATTTTAAATCACCTCATATATGAAACTGATTATTAGCATTACATTCTCTGACTTGAACTCAACATTTTTAAATCATTCTAATTGTTTAATCACTTTATACTTGTAGCTGCTATTAGCATTACATTCTATGACTTAATCACCAAACTTTTAAATTCTTCTGTAAACTAAGTTCTGTATACGTTGACGACAATTCTATCTGGAATTGTTTATAGCGATCCCTTTGTAACTTGGCTTCCAGTTTGTTTAACCATTCATAAACTAAGCTTTATAATGCTTTTTAGAGGAATAACTTATAACAATCGTATACATTCCTTGACCAGACTCCAAACGTGTCAGACCTTCTGTCATCTAACGTCTATAATATTTAGCAACCTTATACTTGGAAAAGCTTATTGTCAATATGTTTTAAGTTCTGATTTTCACCTTATCAGACCTTTCTGTATTGTTGATTCTATACGTTAAACTGGTTATTAACATTTCATTATTTAACCTGACCTCCATCTTTTAAAGGCTGCTGTAAGCTACCTTAACAATCATATATTTGGAATTATTCAAAATATAACCTGAATTCAACTTTGCCAAACCCTTCAGCAAACAGAGCTCTAAACTGTTTAACAATCTTACACCTAGAATTACTGGTAACTGTATACGATCGTATAATATATCTTATAACTTCACAAAATTGTTTATGACATTTACGTTCAATAACCTGATTTCCACTCTACAATGTTTAATAAACTTACACTCAAATCTGCTTCTTCCCATTTCATCCTGAAGGCTGAACTCAACTTTTTCAACTAACGAAATTCTCTATTTTTTAATAAAACCTTATAACTGGAATGGCTTATTTACTATGACATTTTATAACATGCACCCCGTCCTTTTGTAAACTAACTTATATGTGAAATTACTTTCTATCATTACACCCTAGTCCATACAATACAATTTCATCGTTGTTAAATTCTTCTGAAACTAAGATCATCATTATTTTTAAACAACCTTTTACTTCAGACTGGGCCCGGCATGGCCAGGTGGTTAGGGCGCTCGACTCGCAATCTTCGAATCCCCGTCACACCAAACATGCTTGCCCTTTCAGCCGTGGGGGCGTTATAATGTGACGGTCAATCCCACTATTCGTTGTTAAAGAGTAGCCCAAGAGTTGGCGGTGGGTGGTGATGACTAGCTGCCTTCCCTCTAGTCTTACACTGCTAAATTAGGGACGGCTAGCGCAGATAGCCCTCGTGTAGCTTTTCGCGAAATTCATAACAAACTTCAAACTGCTTGTTATCATTCTTTTTCATAATTTTAATAATATGACTTCCTACTTCTCAAATGGATCGGGTGGCTTACTGGTTTTCGTGACAGTCTGCGAAGACGAGGGTCCTTGGTTCATGTCCCGTTGCTACATAATTGTGTTCCAAATTTTGGGGCAGTAGGTAAGTTATAAAAATGACGGCCAAATCCCACAATTCGATTAAAGTAGCCCAAGAGCTGACAGTGGCTGTTGTTGACCAGTTGCTTTCCCTCTAGTTATCAGTTCAGGGACAGTTAAGGCGGATAGCCCTTGTGCAGCTTTGTGCGTATGTCCGAAAAAAGCAAACATAACTTCTTAAGTCCTTCAGTAAACTAAGATGACGTTTAGTAAGGAGTTTCTTATTAGCATTACATAGTATAACCTGAGCTCCAGCCTTTAGAAAACTAAGCTTTATATTGTTTACTAAATGCCAAACTCCATCTGACAAACCTTATGGAAATTAAGCTCTATATACTTGGGCAATAATGTACCTGCAATTCCATTGATTTCTGTTTTGTCATACTAATCGGTAATATTTAAAACAATTATACCTGGTAATGCTTATAGTTCCATTCTGAAACTTAAACTCGACATTGTTAAACCATTCAGCGAAATAAATTCTGTATTGTTTACAAACCTTAAATCTGGAATTGCCTGTATTCAAACCCATCTGTAATGTAGGTTCTTCACTGTATAATTATAAGTGTCCTACAACTGGAATTTCCTATTGTTCATCCGTTCTATAAACATCAATTTATATTACTTAACCCTCCCGTACTTAAACCTGCAAATTGTCCATTTATTTTCTTATCTAAACTTCGCATTTTCAGTTTGTTCTGTAATGCAATCTAGTCATTGTTCAACCATTTTACAACGTGTTCTTTACCAATTTAAATGCGCGTTCAACAATCTGGCTGTTTACTAATGTGTGGAAAGGGTCGCAAGTTCACCTTAACATTTCTCCGTTCCCCATAGGTCCCGTGTGTGCTGTGACCGATTAATCAGGAAGAACCGGGATCTGTTTCCCACGTCGCCTCCGCTTACAGTCGGAACTACAGATTAACTTTTTCACGGCATGCTTGCAAGTGGCCGTTCAAAAGTGGGGTAGGTTAGCTCTAAAGTGTTAGCTCTGTCGGGTGTACCACGTCCACCGGAGGGCGGAGGTGCACATTTCCTGCTAACTGAAATCGAAACCTATAATTCACACCTGCAAAAGTACAGGCATTAGAAAAGAATGACGTGGCCTTAAAGGAGTAGTCAATTTCATGTAGAGAATCGTACAGTCAACAAGCCAACAGTTTCGGTAAAACTCGCTAGTTGAAACGGAAACATCTTTCTTGTTGCGTAAAATATTTTCTTTTCGGCCGTCACAGGAAGCGAATTAAACGTGACAATCCATAACAGTAATTGAATATTATTAATAAATTGTAACTGGCTTCTTACTTTGAGTATAACTACACAGAAAATATAAATATTTCAACTCATTAACATTTCACATTCCAAGCAATTCAAATTCCAAATTTTTGTTAAACTTGCCAGGGTTTATATCGTATGTTTAATTGTATTTTAAACAATTTTTTTTTAAATCACGAAGTACAAAAAAATGGAAGGAATTAAAATATACATTTTGCTTGTGTCAACAAAATATTTTTTAACTTTCCCGCCTTTGCTTGGAGTTGAGACTACGTCATTGGTTTTTTATGCTAAGTCCATCAAACAAAGTGCATAAAATACAGTGTGCATGATGAATATTTCACTTTAAAGATTAACCGAGTTAATTAATTGAATTAACTAATTACACTAATACGTTGCTTCAAACCAGAGTTTTACATATTGATGAAATACACCAGGAGAAACGCAAATACAACACTTATACACTTCACCAGCGTTTCCCAACCCAAAAGTTACTGCGACCTGATAAATCTTTTGAATATTTCACCGCGCACCGGCGGTTGAGAAACACTGCACTACACCATGATGACACTACAACAGCAAACAAAATATCAGAATACCTACTTACTATCTCACACGGAATACATCAGCAAACAGAAATAGTTATATACTATCGTAGTGTCTCACATGATTCATGCAATTTGTTAGCAGACAGATGGCTATAGTTACATACTATCGTAGTGTCTCACATGATTCACGCAATTTGTTAGCAGACAGATGGCTATAGTTACATACTATCGTAGTGTCTCACATGATTCACGCAATTTGTTAGCAGACAGATGGCTATAGTTACATACTATCGTAGTGTCTCACATGATTCACGCAATTTGTTAGCAGACAGATGGCTATAGTTACATACTATCGTAGTGTCTCACATGATTCACGCAATTTGTTAGCAGACAGATGGCTATA
>NW_013668277.1:126018-163828 GCF_000517525.1 Limulus polyphemus
TGTTATGTTAAATATATATTAAGGTTCATTACCCATTCAAGCGGTCTCCAGCCATTATTAGTCTCAAAGTGGGTTCCTCGTCACCGAATTTGAATTCAACACTACCTTAGTGTTTCATGCGATTCACGCAGTTTGTTAGCAGACAGATGGCTATAGTTACATACTATCGTAGTGTCTCACATGACTCGCTCAATTTGTTACCAGACAGAAGATGGCACTACTCGTATGCTATCTTGCAACAAGTTCTTCATCTTTGACAAAATTATATCAGCAAATAGAAAATAACTTTTATTACGTACGTGCTGTTTTACGCCAACACTTCCACGTGACCTGTAGAGTACACCAGCAAACATTTTCAAACACAAGCATCTACAAAACCAGAGCCTTATTCGCGTGTCTTTCATCGCACTATTTTTTAGTGGTCATCAACAACCGGCGTTTCGTCAGCTGACAACTCAATAAATAACTGTAATATAACACATTGACCACAGGCCTTGGTCTCTGTCATTACATAAATAATTGAAAACCTTCGCGTTATTTAGTCAGTAGACAATCCACGAAACAACTTAGATAACACAGAACAATGACGAGTAGACAATTACGTGAATCAGTAAACTGTCATATTGTTTCACCAGTAGACAACTCGTTATACATTCAATTAACAAAGTTTATGTTGATCAGCGACACACTATTTTATCAGCATACAATCCTCACATCACAATGTACTCGCATATACACAGAGAACGAGACCTTCCCACTTTCTTCTCCTATCGTAAACTAACAGTTCTCAATCTAGCATCCACCCTATCTTCCTTTTCCTTGTACGTGCAAACGTGCTAACATTTCTCCCAAATTTTCTACCATTTAGAGCAGGGGTCACGTTTGTCACGTTTAGTCCCTTTTATCACGTATCGCAAATTCTTTGTAGCTAATCCTTTTCAGCGCCCTCTATAAATTCACTATAAATATAGTATATATATATAACTATTATATTATGATCATGATTTTTTTTTACTCCGCCATGAAGAACAAGATCCAGGTGATGTTATGAACATTTAAAATCTAGTGTAGCAGTCGAATTGGTTTGTTGTAAGATAGAAGGTTTACTTTATTATGTTGTACGTGTGTTTTTTTATGGTTTTTACTATAAATGAAACTTCTTTTATCATTCATTGCCATTTTCATTTCATACAAGTACTACATAAAAGCGATATCAGTAAAAATATGAAAACAAGTAAATGTCAAATGATAGAAAAAAGACACATTGATCAAAATTAAGAACAGACAACGTGATCGATTTTATAATCGACTTATTTACTTCAGATAATTGGGTTTATTTTGAAAAGCTCAATAAAATTAAAATCAATCGTATATTTTTATTCGCTTAGAAAGGTTTTCACACCAATGCAGAGATGCTCCAGATACGAATGATACAAATGATTTGAAAATATGTAGGTGTTTGGCGCTGAGTTTACTATTTACGTTCCAAACGTTAGTTTGTAAACCTACATCTTCTCGTGAAACGTAAATCTTGTGTTTGTATTCTAAAAAAAACCAACGATAAATAATTTATACTTTCTTATATTCAAATGTTGATTTAGGACGTTTTTGATGAAGCGTGTTTTTTATTAGTTATTCTTACCCTGTTTAGGGGATTTTATAATAATGTTTTGAGCTCTCCATTCATTCACATTAAACTTCTTTTTTACAAGAGGTGTATGGATTACAAAAAAATCATCATAAAACACATGTTTTCAAAACTATATAAATAGAGGTAGCAAAACAACTGTAGAAGGTCGTTGTTATATGCAGGTTTAACAATGCTAAATTTTTCTAACAGTGAAGGTAAAGGTGACTAGATACATAAAATATTACCTTTTCCACACGGATATAGAATCACATATGAATCAAGATTGTTGTTAAGTTTACTTGCTCAAATTCGTTTTAAGTTGAGCAAGATCTTTGTCTTCTAAAAATTGAATAGCAAAATTAAGAATACAGTTAATACACGCATTTACTTAGCAGTGTTTGTAAATATATATTTTAACTCGTTTAACAGTGCCTTGTGACTCTATAATATTTGTTCTGTAAGTTTATTTTTAATATTATACTGTTGGTCTTTAACCTTAACTTTGTATAAAAATATACGGTTGGCCTATATTTTCTTTTCTTTGTTTAACAGTGCTCTGTAAGTCTATTTTTCTTTGTTGAACAGTGTTCTTTGTCTACATTATTTAGTTTTATTTCTTTGTAGTTAAGCACAAAGTTATACAATGGGCTATTTGTGCTTTGCCCACCACGGCTATTGAAGCCCGAGTTTTAGCATTATAAGCCTTCAGATTTATCGCTGTAGAATTTATGATAAATGTGACACGTTAAATGCAGACGTTTTTCTTTTCACACTATTCTTAATTTGTTCATTTCGGATTCAAAATCAAAGGCGTATGAAAATGAAAATCTAGTTTTTGTTTCTCACAAGTTATCGTCCAAGAGGTTTTTTTGTTCAGTGCCATAACTCGTCAGTTGGGCTGAAGAATGAGAAATAAAAGTTTCTCTGAAACGTTACTGATATATATATATATATATGCAGTATAGTATTTTAAAAATTATGGTTTAAACGCCGAAAGCTGGCGAAACATTGGAAACCAATAGGCCTAATCTTTGTGATAAAAATCACGTTAATTGCAAATGTTTTGTTATTGTTGTTTTTTCACATTCCTCTTAATTTCTCCATTTTGGATTCAAAATCAGAGCATGTGAAAATAGCACTTCAGATCTATATTTTATCTCTCACAAGTCTCTGCCTAAGAAGCCTTTCGTTTAATATCACAGCTCGTCCTTTGGATTGGATGATAAGCTGTGACTTGTGGGAGAAAAAAGACAGATCTGGAATGTTATTTTTATACGCTTATGATTTGAAATCCGAAATGGACGAATTAAGATAAATGTAGAAAAAAGAAATCTGAAATCAATATGATTTCATCACAAAGTTTAGGCTTATTGGTTTCTTATATTTCGCCAGCTTTCAGTGTTTAAACAATAACTTTTATTCCTCTGTTAGTCTAACATTGTTCTGTTACTTTATATCATTTGCTTTGTTTAACACTGTCCTCTTAATCACTATAGGTACCTTGCATTGTACAACATCTATTAAATATTGTTTCTATAGTTCATTTCCTTTTATTTCTACTAAATACTTTAAGGTTAATTGTACTGTATTTCGAATATTTATATTCTAATTACTAAACTATTGTAGGTTCGTTTTTTGTTTCTATAATCCGTCTTCTAGCTGATGAATTCTGTGAGATTCGTTTGTTTGTTTGTTTGTTCTTAAGCACAAAGCTATACGATGGGTATATATAAGCCCGATTTTTTAGAATTAAAAACCTTCAGACTTGCCGCTGTACCGCCGGGAGTTCTTTGATATTCGTTGTGTAATGTGTCATACATGAAACTGTCAAAGGATCTTGTACGTTGTTGGAAAGTTATCTTCTTATTTAACTGTAAAGGTTTATATCACATCCTACAAATCGTACATGACTGTATATCATACATATATCCTAATCAGAAAGAACACACTGCTTATCTCCATTGTAGAATAGCTCAAATTAGTCGAAAATATTTGTTCTTTCTAAATCAATATAATAATTAGTAAAACATGTCTTGAAAAATACATACACTAAAGTTTATTTCTTTCATTAGCATCCGAACCAGTTCGCCATCATTGTTAAGAGCAGATATTTAATGATAATTCTAACGTCCATATCTAATGTTCCTCCTCCTGCACGTGTGTTAAATAATTGGAGTGCTTTACAAGCAGTGTGAGAACGGTCTTTATTATCAGAACAATGTACCCTCTCAGCATCAGGTCTCTCAAAGGAAAATGTAAAAATCTATTCAATCTCTTGTTCTCACATCAGCGACCCCTAGAGTGGTTAATTAGAATCAAAATGTACAATACAAATGTTTTTCTTTCGTGATCGGGGTTTACAAGTACTGAAATGACTACCAGATTAAGTTATATTATATATATCTGTCACTTTATTCATCTACTTTTTTTATCTAATTATTTGGCTAGCTTTCCGTACAACTGGTTGATATACCCAGACTAATGCCATATGAAGTACTTTTCGACTTATATTCTTTATATCTATATTCACTGTTACATGACAACTGGTGCACGTCTATTTAACTAATAAATGTGAAATAAAATATTTTTTACGCATGTGATAAAAGTTATAAAAACAAATCAAACGACGTTTTACAGTACTTTACGAATGTAGGAATATACCAACCCCTAAACCTCTCGATCTGATGAATAAGCAACCACCCTTATTCGTTTTCCACAACTTTACTTTGTGGAGGTCTTTCTATATGCTCCAGGGGGCGTCATTGATGAACTCCAGCAACCCATGGAGATATTCAATTGTCACCTAAGCAGTGACCCTAAAACCCAGCAGGATAGCCTTGTTCAGCTTGACGGCGATGTTGAAGTAGGAGCATAAATCTGAACTTTCCCATCCTTTGTCGTCGTCACTGAACTAGACACTTACAAAAATACACAAATGACTCGGCTTAATATGCTAATTCAAAACTAGAGGTATCTGGAATCATTTAAATGCACTCGAAACTTATGTAAGGAGATAAATTCTATCTCTTGTGTCACAACGAACTAAATTCGGCATTGGAAGTAGAATAATTTTAGAGTTCTTGACTGGTGCAAGTGTGGTGTTGGGGCATACGTAACGTCTAATTGCTAGACTTCAGGTTGTAAGAAGAGGTAAGTATAGGGCCAAGTACATGTATTCTGTAATAACTAAAGTGCACTCCTAGGTGAAAAACTAATTGTTTCCACCAAGCAGAAATTGTTTTTCAAGACAAATATAAAAGTAACTTTTAAGAAAGGTATTGATTATATCTAGACTTTAGGTACGAAGAAAAGTGTAAAGACGATTATACCCAGGTATAAAAACATTTAAATCCAGAATTTACGAAATATCCTATTCCAATTGTACTCTAGAATAGCTTAACTAAATCAAGATTTTTACTACGTTTAATAGTTTAATAGCTTAATAGTTCAAGAACGTTTAACTCCAAGTATAGAACATAATTAGATATTGATTTCAGGAAGGTTTAACTCCAAGTATACATAAAATTAATACATAAACTTCAAAAAAATTTAATTACAGGTATAGAGAACAATAAAATCTAGCCATCAAAAAGAGAAATATTAAATGTATAGGTTAATTTCAGGTACAGATTACCGTTAAACATTCAGTTTAAGAAAGCTTAACTCCAGGTATAGAAAACACTAGAATCTAGACTTGAGGAAGGTTTAGTTCAAAGTATGGTAATTTATTAAATCTTGACTTCACGAAGGTTTAACTCAAAGGAGTAGAAACCACTAAAATATTACTTCATAAACAATTAACTCCAGAAACGTATAACAGTTAAATATATTCTCCATATATTGAGAATACTAAAAGTTAGACTTTAGAAAGTTGTAAAACCAAGCACAGAGAACATTACAATCTACGCTTTAGAAAAGTTTAACTTCAAATATAGTAACAAGTTGAATATTTACTTAAAAAAGGTTTAACTTTAAGTACGTGACCGTTTAAATCTTTACTTCAGGAGTGTTTAACTCTATAGGTTTAGATACCACTAAAATCAACCCTTGAGGAGGGTTTAAGACTAGATACAAAATCCTTTTTTAATCTAAGCTTGAGGAAGATTTAAATACAACTATAGAAAACAGGTAAATATAGGCCTTTGGAAGGCTTTACTTGAGGAATAGTGAAAAATCTTTGTTTAAAAAAACGTTTATCTCCAGGTGTAGAACACATTTAAATCTAACATTGGGTAAGTTTTATCCCTACGTATACAAAAAAAGAAATTAACTTCAGGCGTATAGAACAATTAAACCCAAAATATGTAAATACTTAACATCAAGTGTAGTGACAGCTAAAACTGGAATTTATCTGCAGCTTTACACAACTATAAAATTTAAACTCCAATAACAGAGAAAATGAAGTATGGAATTCAGAAATATCTTATTCAATATATTTTTATTTATTTATTTATTTAAATTTATGACACTATCTTCAAATATTCAGAAAAGGCTTAACTTCAACAACGGACGAAAACCCACAGTTAGACCAGAAAGGTTAGCCTCTCTAGGTGTAGAGCCATTAAAATCCAAGCTTTAGAAATGTAACACACACCACTTATAGAAAACGCTTAATTCCAAAATTCAGCAAATGTTTAACATAATCCACAGAAAACACTAAATTCTAGGCTTCACATAAAAGTTTTACACCAGGTATAACAATACCTTATAAATGCTTAACTCCAGTATCAAGAAAAATAAAATCTAGACCTCAGAAAGGCTTAGCTCCAGATATGGACAACACTAAATTCTAGACTTCAAAGACGTATAACTTCACGTGTATAGAGCAGTTAAGTCTTTACTTAATAAAATTAAACTTCATGTATAGAAATACCAAACTTTAGACTTCGAGGAGGTTTAATTTCAAGTACAGATAACTGATAAATTTAGACTCGATGAAGGTTTAACATCAGTCTATAAAACAGATATGTTTATACCTTAGGAAGGTTGAACACTAGGCATAAAGAACAATCAAATATGTACTTGATGAAGGTTAACTCCTGGTATAGGAAACTTGTTGAATACAGAGTGCAGGAAAGTGTAACTTCAGATATAAAGAACAATAAAATCTAGACTTCGGGAACTCTTTAAAAATATTAGTGAAACTAAGGAAAAGTTCTACAACACTTTTCAAGAACTTTTTACAAAGAGATCCCTAGCTTAGAAAAAACGGTATATTTTCCGTAATTTTAAGAAAATTGTGTGGCTTTATCTTATTATTATTATTACAGGGAATGTTTAACACAGAATAGTCAATTATTGAATTCAGCAAAGTTTATCTTTAGATTTGTTTGATTTCGCGCAGCAAAGCTATACGAGGGATACTTCCTTATTTTCAAGTGATAGAATAGGGATAAGCATGCTAATCAAAACCACTCACTGTCAACTCTAGGGTTACTCTTGTCAAACCGATTAGTGGAATTTGACTGTTTTTCCATCGGTAAGGGGGACGCGAACCAAGGAACCTTAGATGTACAGTCGAGCACGCTTTACATATAGAGAACACTGAAGAATATTTCACTTAAGATAACTGTTAAATTTGGACTTTTAGGAAATTTCCCTCAATACATAGCAAATACTAACATACAAACTTTAGGAACCTTTAACTCCAGACATAAAGAACTATTAAACCTTAACCCTGAAAAAGCTTAGATCCAGCTGTACAGAGCTGTGAAACCTTGATTCCATAAATATTTAGCTCCAGGTACAAGTAACTAATTATTTTAGGCAGAGCGAAGGATTAACTTATCTGCAGTGAATAATGAAATCAGTAATTCAGGAATACTGAACTATGCTATGTATAAAAAAAATTAATATCAAAATCAGGAAGAAAGAATACCACTTACAGACAACACTATCGTCTAAAATTCAACAAGGAATAGAGAACACTGAAATGTACAGACATCAAGAAAGCTTGAGTCTAAGTATATAAAACAATAAAGTTAAAACTTTGGAAATGTTTAACTCCGTGTACAACAACTTAAATATAGAATTAAGTTCAGGAAGGTCTTATTTCGGGCATAAATAAATTTACATTTTATATTTCAGTCAAGATACAGAAAACTATAACAGAACCGTAAAATTTAGACTTTAGGTAGATTTAACTCCATTAAAAGTAGGACACTTTATATATACACACATTATAAATAAATATATAGGGATAGAAAAACTGTTAAGCAGGAACATTTAACCCCATTAAAAGTAGGACAGTAAATATTCACTTTATAAATGTATGTACAGGTATGGTAAACTATTAAACAAGAATGTTTAACGCCAAGAAAATTAGGATACTAAGATATAAACTTAGAAATAAATCTATAGAAATAGAAAACTGTTAATCAAAAACATAAAACGCCAGGAAAAGAGGGACATTAAAATATACATTTTAGAAATATACCTATAGGTGTAGAAAACAATTAAGCAGAACTTTTAACGCCATGAAAACAATAACATTAAAACCTACACATTAGAAATTCATCTTCAGGTTTAGAAAACCGTTAAGTGAGAACGTTTAACACCATGAAAAGCAGGACACTTAGATATACAATTTTAAAATGTACCTACAATGATAGAAAACTGTTAAGTAAGAACGTTAAACCAGTTGAATATTGGTATTGTACTGTATTGTTTGTAATTAAGCAAAAAGCTACACAATGGGCTATCTGTGCTCTCCCCACCACGCGTATCGAAACCCGGATTCTAGCGTTGTAAGTCCGCCACTGGGGGGCTGAATATTGGTACAATAAAATATACACTCTAAAAATGTATCTACAAGTATATCCAATTTCTGATCAAGGAAGAATGTTATGTACAGTCACATTCAAACAAGCATAAGTCAAGGAAGAACCCTAAGATATACACTTTATAAACCTACATAGAACTGTTAGGAAAGAAGGTTTAACGCCACGAAAATTAGGACATTAAAATATACACCTCAGAAATGTATCTACAGTTACAGAAAACTTTTAAGCAGGAACATTTAACCCCATCAGAAGTAGGACACTAAGATATACACGTTAGAAATGTTAGTGTACATATATAAAACTGTTAAGTAAAAATGTTTAACACCATGAAAAGCAGAACACTAAAACATACACATAAGAAATATGTTTACAGGCATAGAAGACTCTTAAGCAAGAACTAGAAAGGCCGTGAATAATGCGACTGTAAAATATACACTTTAGAAATGTATCTACAGGTATACACAATTATTGATAAAGGAAGAATCTTATATAATTGATTATACATTCACATTCAAACAAGCATAAGTCAAGGAAGAAGTCTAAAATACATACTTTAGAAAGAACTGTTAAGAAAGAACGTTTAACGCAATGAAAATTAGGAGACTAAATTATACACTTTAGAAATGTATTTACAGGTATATAAAACTGATAAGCAAGAACGTTTAACGCTATGAAATGTAGGACACTAATATACACACTTCAGAAATATATCTACTGATATAGGAAACTGTTAAGCAAGAACTTTAGAAAGATATCTACAAGTATATCGAACTATTAAACAAGAACGTTTAACGCCGTTAAAAGTATGACACTCAAATAAACATTTAAAAAATGTTTCTATAGATATAGAAACTGTTAAGCAATAATGTTTAACGCTATGAAAAGTAGGACACTGAAGTATACATTTTAAATATGTATATACACTGAATTATGCACTTTAGAAATATATATATCTCTAGGTGTGGAAAAGTGTTAAGGAAGAACGTTTAACGCTATTAAAGTAGGATACTAAAATATATACTTTTAGAAATGTATCTACAGTTATGGGGAATTGATAATCAAGGGTGAATGTTATATGATTAATTGTACAGTCACATTGAGTCAAGCATAAGTCAAGGAAAATATTTTTAACATATCCACTATAGAAAGGTATCTACTAGGTTATAGTATTATCTAAGGAGAAGGTTTAACACCATGAAAAAAGAGAACACTAAAATGTTAACTTTAAGAATGTCTCACGTAACTCCACTTTTGGAGATGTTTTAAACCTAAATTCTTGTGGTAATGTACTGGAGATGAATGAAGGTTAAAACATACGCTTGAGATTAGTTGAAACTCGGCTTGAAGAAGGTTATCGATATCTTTTTTATTTTAGGGTATTCAATTTTATAGTCCAGGGATTGTGAATAATTGAACGTGCATTTCGGAAAGTTTTAAATGCATATATCCTAAAGCGTGTGTCTCTAATTCTTGGAATAAAAAATAAAGGTAGGAAAAGAAAGAAAAATAGAACGTCTATTAAACCAAGTTTACTCAAAATAAACATGAAACCAGACTATATAAACTTCAACTTAAGTATTGTGTTCGTAAATTCTGTGTAAAGAGACAGTAAACCACTATCTATATTTAAAGCAATAGTCCCGCATGAGCTTCTACCAGCATGATCCAGTCTCTTCACATAATCAACATGATAATATCTTCACAACGATCTGAATGGTGATAAACTTCAATGAAATTTATAGAGAACAAACCATACTAAACATAGCAATATGTACGCCATTTCTTTTTCTGAATCTACATTTTTATCTGATTATAAATCATTATTACCTGGGGGGGGGGTGATAAATCTATATTCTTAGCGAATCTGAACGTTTTTAGTGGCCTTTCTGTTTTGTATCATAGACTTCAATCTTCTCTGGCGTGTATCCCGTACAGCTGCTTTGTCCGTACGCACCAGTCCGCTAGTCCCAGCGTCAACCTGGGGCGTGCTCTAACTCGGGCTCTCGCTAAACGAAGCCAATTTCCTCGGCATTCGACATTACTTGAATTACTCGACCTTTCGGCCCTAGAACTGTCGCTGCGGGTTGTTCGTAAAGAGAGGCAGTGTCAAGGTTTGATCCTAGTCTCATTTTGCCAGTAACAGAGTCATTCATTGACGATTTCAGACAAGCACGTGCGTCATTGTTTGTGCTTTTATATACATCGTTTTTTATTCGGTTTGTATAGAGCACTAGCGTTTGTAAAATTGCCTTTGATCTGGTAAAAGAAACCGCGTTTGTAGGCTTCCTACATTTCGCCAACGAAATTTCGGTGCTTCTAAACTGAGCGTCCGTATGTAGCAAAGAATCGGCGACAGAGTTTATTTGTACTTTGATTCTAGACAAAAAAGAATATTCGTTACTAACATCTGAAAGGTTTCTTCTGACTCAAAAAGACGGAATCCGAGATAGTATCTTTTACCAACCACTGCAGAGCGAGAGTTGTAAGATATTTCTGAAATGTTATTAAAGTTCACTGCTGAAAATCTTGCCATAAGAACCATAAGTTGCGATAATAATATAATTAACAGTTCTATAAGATAACTTTTCATATACTGGGGAAACACTAAATCTAATGGCAGCTAAATAGTTTTAATTTACTGTCAAAAAAAGTAAGTTAAACAGGACTTTTATAATTCGGAAATCTAATGGATCATCTTTGTACAATGGAATCCTACACGGAGAAGTTAAACATGGATTTTTCTGGTTCAAGAATTCTTCTAGCAGTTAATTAATTCTAAAATATCTTCTTGGTACAGTGAAATCCTACACGAAAAAAGTCAACGATGGATTTTCCTGATTCAAAAGTTCTACTAGCAGTTAATTTATTATAATGAATAGTTTGATACAATGGACACCTTCATGAAGAAGTTAAACGTGGATTTTTGTAGTTCAAGAATTCTACTAGTAGTTAATTAATTCTAATTGATCGTCTTGGTACAGTGGAATCCTACATGGAAATTCAACGATGGATTTTCCTGGTTCAGGAGAGTTTTACTACCAGTTAATTAATTCTAAAATATCTTCTTGGTACAGTGAAATCCTACACGAGAAAGTCAACGATGGATTTTTCTGATTCAAAAGTTCTACTAGCAGTTAATTTATTATAATGAATAGTTTGATACAATGGACACCTTCATGAAGAAGTTAAACGTGGATTTTTATAGTTCAAGAATTCTACTAGTAGTTAGTTAATTCTAACTGATCTTCTTGGTACAGTGAAATCCTACACGAAAAGGTCAACGATGGATTTTCCTGATTCAAAAGTTCTACTAGCAGTTAATTTATTATAATGAATAGTTTGATACAATGGACACCTTCATGAAGAAGTTAAACGTGGATTTTTATAGTTCAAGAATTCTACTAGTAGTTAATTAATTCTAAATGATCGTCTTGGTACAGTGGAATCCTACATGGAAATTCAACGATGGATTTTCCTGGTTCAGGAGAGTTTTACTACCAGTTAATTAATTATAATGAATCGTCTTAGTACAGTAGAATATTACATGGAAAAATTAATCATGGATCTTCCTTGTTCGGGTTTTCTACTAGCAGTTGGTTCATTGCAAAATATTGTTTCGTTATACTGGGCTTTTACAAAAAGTATGTTAATTAAATAGGACTTTACGAATTGTAAAATTAATTCATTCTCATTGATTTTTATATCATATCAAGATCCTTTAAGAAGCCACAATACAATACATTGCTTATTCTTCTGTTGGATTCTGTTTAAAGACAACTACTAAGTAATTACCTTAATTATCCTGGAAAATCAAGCTCGTAACCTATTAAACTACAATAACTAATTCTGCCTATAATTGGATTTTATTAACAGAAAATTCAAGAACTGCCATTCTCCCATTATTTACTGATCGTTATTGCTCTTGTGCAACGAATCTGTTAATAAGATATTAAACCCCTGTCCCAACTGTTTCTGAATTGGGATTCTCTGAAAAAAACAAATTGAGCTACTGTCACTATTTGTTCTCGTACTAGAAATCTGTTGATAGATAAATCACGTAATTACAATTAATCATTCTTATTCCGGGGTTCTATTAATGGATAAACAAAGTAGTTATCATCAATTATAGTGTTACTGGAACTCTATCAACAGATAAATTGAACCGCTGTCACTGCTCTTCTGGTGTGAAAACCCTTTCCTAGCAACAGATTCATCATGCCAAAGAAAATGAATGTTTTCCCTTGAAATTTTAACAGTGCGAGTTATGTGAACTATATTGAAACCCTAGTAATGACATTCACTGGTTCTTACCGTCAGGAAACAAAGCTCTCATCTTTAAGTAGGAAGTGGTCAGTCTTATAATTGACGCCTTGTCCAGCTGGTTTGTAATAGCTGCAGGCAGAGGAAGCATCTTGGCCAATTCCAAGAACTCAGCGTTCTCCTTTTCCCTCCTTGACCTGGCTGCGTTTTTCGATTTTTCTTTCATGTTGTTGGTCTAGATCCTACAAACACGTTACCAGAAGTTAAAAAGTTTGTTTAACACGTCGCCATAGGTTAAGAAAGTTTATACAACACATCACTAAAGGTTAAGAAGTTTAGATAACACGCCACCAGAGCTAAAGAAATTTTATATAATACGTCATTAGAGGTTAAGGAATTTTATATAACATGTCGCTAGAGGTTAAGAAATTTTATATAACACGTCGCCATAGGTTAAGAAAGTTTATACAACACATCACTAGAGGTTAACAAGTTTAGATAACACGCCACCAGAGCTAAAGAAATTTTATATAATACGTCGCTAGAGGTTAAGAAATTTTATATAATACGTCACTAGAGGTTAAGAGATATTATATAACACGTTGCCAGAGATTAAAAACTTTTAAATAACTTGTCGCCATTGGTTAAATTTTGTACCTCACGTTGTCAGACGTTAAAAAAATTATATAATATGTTGCCAGAGATTAAAAACTTTTATATAACTTGTCACGAAGGTTGAGAAATTTTGCATAACACATCACCAGAGGATAAAATATTTTATGTAACACTTTGCTAGGAGTTACAGAAATTTATATAACACATCGCCAGAAATACGACATTTCATATAAATGTTATAAAAAGTTAAGAATAATTTAAGTAACACGTCACCTTGAATTAAATATCGTGTATAACTTGTCATCGGGGATTAAAAATTGTGTATCACCTATCATCAAAGATTAAGAAATGCTATAACACGTTGCCAGAGATTAATGAATTGTAAATAAAACGTTACCTAAGTTAACCATTTTACTATAACAGGTCACCGGGGAGTAAAAAAATTAAATTACACTTAAAAAGTCCAATCTAACGTTTCGCATTATACGTTGTTGAGTTTAATTAAATCTGTATGTAGAATTAAAAAGCTTAATTTTTAAAGCTGATTAGCTTGATATTTGATAACAACAAATACTACATTGTTGACTGTGAACAAATGTGGAACTTTCATTATTAGTGCTAATCACAATCCAGTAAAATACATTCATATATATGATTCAAAGCTAATCTAATTTTTCAAAAAGACGGATGAGAAAAGGGTGGAAAATGGTCGTTTCATTCGCAAGTAATCAATCCCAACTTTGGAGAAACTGGACTTATAATTACTTCCTGCTACATATATACAAAATAAACAGAAATAAACGTTCATCTGAAATAAGAGTAATTGTAACATTTTTCTTTGTTGAGTATTATATTATTCCTTACAAAATACACTGCTTGGGTAAGAGAGTTTAATAGCTCCGGTTATATAGACCTAGCGATATTCCTTTTCTAGCTGAGAGAAAAACTAGAGGAACATGCCGATGTCCGTGAGCGATTGTATCCGGGGGGAGTTCATCCTCCTCTTAAAACTAGAATAACATGCCGTTGTTCGTAAGCAATTGTATCCGGGGAGAGTTTATCCTCCTCATAAAACTAGAAGAACATGCCGGTGTCCGTGAGCGATTGTATCCGGGGAGAGTTTATCCTCCTCTTATGGCCGCTGTCGAAAAAGAGCTACTGATTCTAGAGGTTTGTCAATTTACAGTTAACATTCAACGTAAATGAGTCACTTTATGATGCAACTACCATAATCACACTAAGTTAAGTTCCTCTTGCAGGTTGTACCTAAAAAAATCTAATCTTACGTGAGAATTATAATACATTGGAACGTGACGGCACCATATTGAAAACATAAACGACAACAACAAGTAACTTCGATTCCGTAAATAAAGCATCATGGATAGAAAAAGCTGCGTTTTACAACATGCAACGTATTTATTATTCAGCGTAATCTAACGCTATCCTCTCAGAAGCGCCCCGAACCCATTGTCTATGCAATTCATCAATTACGAAATGCTAGTTACATTGGTCTTAATAATTTTGTTCCTAAGTGAAACAGATATACGACATGCAAATATTATTCCTTACAGAACTAACTTCTTCCAAGGTATTAGATGTATAGAATACCAACTGGCGGTGTTAGCCTTATCCACACTACTGTTACCTCCATGTCGAATTTTGAAATGAACGTTAAAACAAATCTTTATTGGAGTATTATATTGGAGAAAAGTATTTATGCACTAGACGGACTTAAATAGACAAAAAATTAATATTAAACACTCCCATAACTACAGGTTTATGTGATAAAAACATGAATTACTTCGGTCACTGTCAAAATAAGCATATTCCAAGGAAGAATGTTATATAATTATTGTACGGTCACATTAAAACAAACACTATCAACAAAGAATGCTATATAATCATTGTAATCCCACACTCAAACAAAGCGTTAATCAGGAAATAATGTCACGTAATTATTATACAATCAGATGAAACGTTGTTAGTCAAACAAGAAAAATGTACGGTTATTGTACATTAATGTTCAAGCAAGCCTTGGTCGAATACAAATATTATACGATTATAATACAGTCACTTCCAAATTCAACGAAAGTCAGGAAAAATATTTATACAATTATTATCAGTAGTAAGTCTCAGGGCTTATAAAGCTAAAAACGGGGTTTAGATTAGCATGGTATAGGCAGAGTACAGATAGCTATCTCATTGAGTACCGTTATACTTAAAAAAAATATTGTACAGTCGTAGAACAAATAAGCATTAGTCATGGAAATATATTATATAAATATTGTACATTAACATTCAAACTGCCATTAGTAAAGGAAGAATATTATATACTCATTGTATAGCCAAATTGAAGAAAGCATCAGTCAAGTAAGAATGTTATATAATTCTTGTAAAATCTCATTCAAACAAACATTACCCAAGTGAGAATATAATACAATTATTGTACAATCAAATTCAAATACAGCATTAGTTAAAGAACAAGTTCCAACAAGTACCAATAATTCTACAAACACATTCAAAGAAGAACAAATCAAGGAAGAATGATATATAATTATTGTATTGTCACACTGGAACATGCATAGTTAATGAAAAATGTTGTATAATTATTGTGTAGTCACATTCAAACAAGCATTAGCCAAGTAATATTATATAATTATTTTACAGCCACTTTAAAACAAGTATTAATAAAGGAAGATTGTTAATTAATTATTGTACACACATATTCAAATGAACATTAATAAAGGAAGAATGTTATGTAATTATTGTATTAGTCAAGGAAGATCGTTAATTAATTATTGTACAATATAATTCAAACAAACATTAATAAAGGAAAATGTTATATAATTATTGTACAATCTAATTCAAACAAACATCAATAAAGGAAAATGTTATATAATTATTGTACAATCTAATTCAAAGAAACGTTAATAAAGGAAGAATGTTAATTAATTATTTTACAATCTAATTCAAACAAACATTAATAAAGGAAGAATGTTATATAATTACTGTACAATCTAATTCGAACAAGCATTAGTGAAAGAAAAATGTTATATAATTATACTACATTCATATTCAAACAAACATTTGCCAGGATAGAATATTATATAACTCTCGTACATTTACATTCAAACACAACATCACTCAAGGAAGAATGTCACATAATTGTTCTACAATCACACTCAATACAGTGCAAATCAGGAAAGAATGTAACATTATTATTGTACAGTCAGATTCAAACACAGCGTTACTCAAGGATAGTTCTTGTACACTGATCTTCAAACAAGGATTAGTCAAATACGAATGTTAGATAATTATTGTACAGTCACAAACAAACAACTATTAGTTAAAGGAAAATTTTATATAATTATTGTAAAGTATAATTCAAACAAACATTAGTCATAGAAGAATTTTATGTAATTATTATACAGTCACATACAAACATAGAGTTTGCCATTAAAGAAAGTTATACAATTATTGGCCCTCTAGTGAATCAGTGGTAAGTCTCATGGCTTATAACGCTAAAAACCGAGTTTCATTACCCGCGTTGAGCAGGTCACAGAGAGTCCATTGTTTACATTTATGCTTAACAACAAACAAACAATTTATAAGTCTTGTACAGTCAAACTCAAACACACAACAGGCGTTAGGCAAGGGAGAATATTATATAATTATTATACAACATACCGTCAGATTGAAATACAGCTGTATTGGAGGAAAAGTGTTATATTTTTATTGAACAGTCACATTCCACCATAGCATTTATCAAAGAAAAATGTTATATAATAATTGTATTGTGACAATAAAACAAGTATCAGTTGTAGAAGAAAGTTACATGATTATTATGCGGTCACATTCAAGCATGCATTAGTGATGGAAGAATGCAATATAATTATTGTAAAATCACATTCAAACACAGATTCGTCAAGAAACAATGTTATACAACCATTGTGAGGTTACATTCAAGCACACGTTAATCAGAGAAAAATGTTGTATAATTATTGTAAAGTCACATTCAAACACAAGAACAAAGTTAAATAATTGTTCCACAGTCACATTCAAACACAAGAACAAAGTTAATTAATTGTTCCACAGTCACATTCAAACACAAGAACAAAGTTAAATAATTGTTCCACAGTCACATTCAAACACAAGAACAAAGTTAATTAATTGTTCCACAGTCACATTCAAACACAAGAACAAGGTTAAATAATTGTTCCACAGTCACATTCAAACACAAGAACAAAGTTAAGTAATTGTTCCACAGTCACATTCAAACACAAGAACAAAGCTAAATAATTGTTCCACAGTCACATTCAAACACAAGAACAAAGTTAAATAATTGTTCCACAGTCACATTCAAACACAACATCACTCAAGGAAGAACGTTTTGTAATTAATTTAGATTCAAACACAACGTTAATCAAAGAAGAATTTTTCAGTAGTCATTGTACAATGATCTTCAGACAAGCATTAGTCAGACACGAATGTTATGTAATTATAATACAATCACTTATTCCAAACAGCTTTAGTCAAGGAAGAATGATATATATAATCATTGTAAAGTCACATAAAAACAAGCATTACTCAAATAAGAAAGATTTATTATTTTGTACTGTCACATTGAAACAAGCATTAGCCAAGGAAGAATGTTATAGATGGATCCTACTTCGCATTCGAACACAGGGCTTCTCAGGAAAGTGTTAGATCCTACAGTCACTTTCAAAACAGCATTAGTCAGGAAAAATGTTACATACTTATTGTACAGTCAGATTGAAACACGGTGTTAATCAAGAAAAAAATGCTGTATAACTGTTGTAGCTAAGTATTAAGTCTGACGGCTTATAATTCTAAAAACCGAGTTTTGATATCGACGGAGTGCTGAACACGGATAGTCCATTGTGTAGTTTTGTGCGTAACAAACAAATATAAAATAATCTTTGTACACAGCGTTGGTTAGGAAAAACTGTTGCATAATTTTTCTATAGTCAGTTTCAAACATAACGTAAGTCAAGGAAGAATGTTATTTAATTATTTTACAGCCATATCAAAACACATCATTTTTGAAGGAAGAATGTTGTGTATTTATTGTACCATGGCATACAGAAGTACTAGTTGGGCAAGAATGTTATATGATTATTGAATGTTCACACAGAGCTAGTCAGTATAAAATGTTGTGATTTTTGTACAGTCACATTTAAACAAGCATTAGCCAAGGAGTATTTTATAAAGCTATTCGCAAGTCATTTTCAAACACAACGTTAGTGAAGGAAGAATGTTATATAATTATTATACATCCTGATTTATATATTTACTATAAATTTAGATTCAAACAAGTATTAATCAAGGAAGAAAGTTATACAATTATGCTGTAGTTTTATTGAAACAAGTATTTGTCAAAGAGAAATGATAAACAACAATTTTACAATCATTTTCAAACAAGCATTGGTCAAGGAAGAAACTTACATAATTATTGTATAATCGTATTCAAACAAGCCTTAATCAACGAAGAATTTTATTTAATAGCTGTACGGACATCTTTAAATTAGTGAAAAGGAATATTATATAATTATTTTAGAGTCATATTAAGACACAATGTTAATCAAGGTAAAGTTTTATATAATTATTTTACATTCACCTTCAAACAATCATTACTTAAGGAAGAATATTATATAACTATTTTACAACATCACTCATGAACAGCATAAGTCAGGAAAAAATGTTATATATTATTTTTACAGTCAGGCTTAAACACATCATTAGTCAAGGAAGAATGTTATATAATTATTGGTTTCCGGTGGCTGTTGCATAATGATAGTACAATTAGATAGAAACATGGCGTTTCTCAAAAAAGAATGTTATATAATTATTTTACAATCACTTTAAAACACAGTGTTAGTCAAGAAAGAATGTTATATAAGTATTCGATAGTTACATTTAAGCAAGTTAGAATGTTAAACAATTATTGTAAAGTCACAAGCAAACAAGAATTTGTTAAGGAACAATGCTTTATAATTATTGTACAGTGACATTCAAACATTAGTCAACGAATGTTGTTATATTTTTCCGGTACAGTTACAATCAAACAAGCATTAGTTGAGAAAAAAATGATAAAGTATTATACTAGAACTAGTGTAAAAGACCATCAAAAATGACGGGAAGCCATTGTTGAATGATTAACTCTTTACTTATTTCATCAGTCTCGAAGTAATTCTTAAATTACCACATTTATAGTAAAAAATATACAGAAATATGAAATATGCACTCTCAAGGAGACTTAAAAACACTCAGGAGCCTTTTCACTATATTCTAGGTCAGGAATTAGAAAACATAGTGCGGACATTCCGACACAAATTTGGTAGTAATAAACGTTTATTTTTCTAAATGTTTTAAGGCCAAGTACATAATATATGTGTTAAAATTCCAAAATAATATTTATTAATTAACATTTATTCACCACTTAAAACTTTTTAAACACTGACTCTATAACATCAGTAATAGTAGGCCTATTTATAATCTAATTTAAGCATTAGACTTAATACATAAACGTAACGTAATATTATGGTAAGTTGTATTTTGCTTTTGGCTACAAATCAATGTCATAAATTAATGTCATGAATTAAACTATTTTGCTGTTGTATTACTGAAGTTATAAAAAAATAAAGAATAAAAACAAACCTTTCTAGCAAATCAACATGAATATTGAGAATTCAACATAAACACCATAGTTGGCCTAAGAACAATCAGGTTATAGTTTTGTTGCTAAGCGACGATGTATATTGTTAAGCATTACCAAAAAAAGGAGCGTGAAAGCGTTCTCGACAGAGTGACAAAGAGAATAAGCCTTTTACAGTTAGTGACTAGCGTACAGTCTATCAAAAATGACGGGGCAAGTACTAAAACCCCACCCCATAGTATACCCTAACCTCACGTTTCATAGCTAACTGACAGAAATAAATTTTGCGAAATCAAGCTTGACCAACAAAGAGACAGAAAGTGCAGTCGAAGCAGTCAAACGTCGGTAAATTCCTCTGTGAGCCAATCAAAATGAAGATCATTCATGAACTGAATTCGTTGGGTATTCATGGAATAATTATTGGCAAAAATTAGTTAGATTAACAACTTCTAATGTATTGAAAAGCTAGTGCGCTTTGGTAACACTATGTTCCAATAATGGCTTTTATGGCATGTCGCTTAGCAACAAAACTATAACCTAATATTTCTGTTAGTCTATGTACTGAAAGTATAAAATAAAATGTATAGACAACAAAATTGAAAAAAAATAGTTGGTTTCTTAATTTAGAGGCTTATTATACCAACACTCACTGCACTTATAATGTTTCACGGCACCCCCTCACGGCTCCCTTTCACCCCCGTCACTAAAATCGTAATTGACAGAGAGTAATCGAACTATTCTATCTGGATAAATGCATTTTAGCTTTTAATACTCGTCCTATTTCGAGAACTCAAGCGCGACGTTGAGTTACGTGACACACACTTGCTTTTATATAGGTTAGAAGATCACATTCAAACACTAAGTTGATCAGGCAAAAACTTTATATAATTGTTCTACAGCAAAATTCAAATACAGCGTTAGTCAAGGAAGAATGTTATATAATTATTCTACAGTCACATTCAAATAAGCATTTGTCAAGGAAGAATATATTATGTAATTGTTCTATAGCCACATAATAATATAGCAGTTACATTCAAACAAGCGTTAGTCAGTGAAAAATGTTATAAAATTATTGGACAACCACATTCAAACAAGGAATATTGTTTTAGAATTATTATACAGTCACATGCAAACACAGAATTAGTCAATAAATAATGTTATACAATTATTGTACAGCAACACTCAAACACAGTATTAACCAATTAACAATGTTATAAAATTATTGGAAAGTCGCATTTAAGCACAGAATTATTCATGGAAGAATGTTGTGTAGTTATTGAAGAATCACACACAAACAATGATTAGCCAAGACAAAAATGTTCAGTAATAACTGTATAATCTCATTCAAGCACGACGTTAGTCAAGTACTGTAATCTGTCATATAATCATTGCACAATCATCTTCTACATTCCCACACAAACATAGGAAATATTAAAAAAAAAGATGCTACGTACTTATTCTGCAGTGATATTCAAAAACATCGTTGGTCAAGTGAGATTGTTATATAATTTTTTTGCAGTCAAATTCAGACAAACATTAGTGAAGGAAGAATATTACGTAATTGTTTACAGTCACAAACAAATTAAATATTAGTCAAGGAAGAGTATTAAATATTTTTTCCCAGTCACATTCAAACAAGCATTAGTAAGGAAGGGTGATATGTTATTATTGTACAACCACTTCCAAACAAGCATTAATTAAGAAAGAATGTTATATCATTAGTCTAAAGTGAACTTCTAACGCTAGGTTAGTCAGAAAAGAGTAGTATGTAATTATTCTGCAGTCACATTAATAACACAAATCAGTAAAGGAAGAATGTTCAATATTATTGTCTAGCCCCTTTAAACTAGCATTAGTCAATGAAAATTGTTTTGCAATTATTACACAATCTCATTCAAACAAGCAATAGTAAAAAAAGCTGTTATATAAATATTTTACAGCGACATTCAAACACAGAAAGGTCAAGTTATGTTTTCATGTAAAAACAATATTAAAAATTATAAAGAAGTAAAAAGAACAATGGCCCGTAAAAAACTAAAAACACAGTCAATCTAATCATTGTCACCATCGCTAATGAAATTGTCCAACGTCAAAGGTAATCCACGAAATAAAATATGAGTCAAATAATGCCGCCGCTGGCAATCGTAGCGACGGCACAAAATTATAATGTGGGGAATTGTTACTTGAGTATCCCAAAGGCTTTAAATTTTCAGGTCAGTCCTTTGTAAAAAAATCGATGAGTAATAAAAGTGTGGCCAATGTGGAGCCTAGACAAAACAACTTCCTCTATCCAATTCATATGTATATTGAGACGACCAGACAACAACCATAGGCTTTATCTGAAAACGTTTGTTGTGATGTTGTTCATCCTAATTTACTACCAATTGTCGTGAAGCTTCGCCCATATGGTTGGCCTGAAGTCCACATAAGGGACAGGCAAGGCTGTGACAACAGACGGATTTAGCTCCTTCCCACGAATACCAACATGACCGGGAATCTAGAAAAACGGAATAAGGATGAATGACAACAAAATATGAGCCAACATTTTCTGAATGTTTAAGAATGTTGGGTGAGAAATCACATTAAGCGATTCCATGGCTTACAAGAACTAAGCGAGTCTGTATAGATCATGTAGTTGGTGCAATGCTTAGCTTCAACATGATCTAAGGTTAACGAAATGCCATATAACAGAGTCATGAGATTTCAAATCATTCATAAAATGGAAACAGAAGAGTAGGTCAAAAGATGTTCCTTAAGGATAAAACAGTACTTCCAATCAGGAGTATCCAACCTCTTCAGATGACTCAAAGAATGATCACAAGTGTGGATGGCTTGCCATGGTGGGATGGGCTAATCATTAGATTAAGCACCATCATTCAATGTCAGACCTATTACAGTCAATCATACCATGATATAAAGGCCAAATATAAGAGTAGCAGATCGTCTATTTGCAAAAATCACAGCCTATCAAGACTTGAAGACACAATACCAGGTGGAATGTTGTGGTAAAGATAGGAGTTTTGCAGCATACTGTAAAAAAAAGTTGCAAACGTCTGAGGTAAAATGGAGGTTCAAGGACTAAATGTACAAACTTTGAAATGATCATGTAGTAAAAATGTTTACAAACGGTTTTCAATAACGAGAATATGAAACCGTTTGCTGTGGTCTACCCCAAAAAGAAAATGAGAGCACTCTTAAGATGCTGTTCAATAAATCACATATTCGATGATCAATAGGAAATTTGAAAGTCATCGACATAGATGTTGTTTGAAACTGTAAGAGAAAGTTGTGATACCATTGATATTAATACTGAAAAGCGTAACACACAAGACACAGACCTGAGGGACTTCAAGTTCCTGTGTGAAGAAATCTGGACAATGCTGATCTCACATAGACTTGGAATAACCTGTCAAGACATTTAAAATAGAAGTGGGTAAATGGCCACATAACCCATATGAATGATATTTTGGTAAGATGCCAAACTGACACGTAGTTAAGGGGAAGAGGTGAAAGTGCTAGAAAGACAAGAAAAACAATTCCCAAGGTTGTTGACAATAATCTGTAAATCAGCAACCTCGTGGTCATTGGAAAGCAGGATCGTCAGAGCATGAGAGGTAAAACTTCTCATTCACCTTTCCAATCTGGTCCAAAACGACTTTGGAACTGGTGGTCAAAGAAACGCTGGAAGTAAACTTATTTGAAAATTCTTTCTGGCTTCAATGTCTCACCTCTCAGGAATGAACATGGAAGGTCATGTGCAGAGTGTGATATCTGTGAAGGATATCTATGGACCATTTCTGAGCCTTCCGTGCCTGTTGACAGTCATGGAGTTCACCATGGACAAGAATATTATGGTAAAAGTGTCAAAGTTTTAAAGATAGTATGAGAAGCTACCAGGGCAATACAATCAGCTACTGCCTCCACGAACTCGTTAATTAATAGAGGAGAGGTTAACAACAGCAGAAACAAGCTACGAGAGAGTGGTGGAAGAGAGCCAGTCAGCTCACGCCAGCATCCACCATGACACATGAATCAGATGACATCAATTGTGGTTGATTTACTTCAGAATGATGGAGAAATTGTCACTGCTCCCTGGGTCATTGTACATCCTTCATGGAAAACAAGGAAGAAGGGAAAGAGAACAAATGGTTAAATCAATGGCAGTAAAAGACTGGCTTTGGAAGTGAAAATATGTATATGATCCAGTATTGATGATAGAAAGGTTGTGATCTGAGAGCATACACTTCACGGGGCGACCACTTTCATCAACATCAGTACTACGTCAGAGTGGATTGTATCTACTAAAATCTCCCAGAATTAAGATCACTAAGGTCCTCTTCTGGCTACAGATAGAAGGAACAAATAGTGATGGTATGATTAACTGAGACATGGACGGTAACAGCCTCCAGTGGTGTACTGAGTAGCATAGTCATGGTGGTTAGCTACTAGTCAACCAGCAGCACCACACCCTTATCAACCCATCCATCACACAATCTGTCTTTCCTATATAAGAAAAACTGTCAAAAGGTGACAGCATCGGCAAGTCTCAGGACCATCTCCTGTAAGGAGAGATATTTGGGATGATAAATATTCATCAAGTCTTTAATGTCATCTAAATTAGAACGGAAAACTTAACAGTTGCACTGTATCAAAGTGGCTATTTTTATTTAAAAGGTGCAGGAGAAGCAGTGGAGAGCCTTTTTGTTGATTAGAAAGAGGTAGGTGGACCTCTGTGAATCCTTCCATGGGTGGAAGGGACAAGTTCCTGTCAGACGAATGAATGCGTGACTGAATGATAGTTCTGCACCTCGGGGGCGATGTAGGGGGACACAAGCGTTCACTGGTAGAGATTAGACAGGAGTAGATGTTGACTTGTAGATAGAAGACCCTCGACATGAGGAGAAAAAGACTTTGTAGAAGAAATGGAAGATCATTCTGCACTCCAACTGTAGCAATGGAACAGAGTGCAGCAGTATCTGCCCATGTTGGAAGAGGGGATACCACCTTCAATGCCACAGAACAAGAAAATGTTGTTAACAATCTTTAACCTCTGTACCTCTTTCTCCTCTATCCATTTAGGGCTTGATCAAAAGTAAGGTGGATGGTAACCATTGCAATTAACACAATGTAAGTCCAATTGAAGCTCATAGCTATTGTGCCGTTTGCCGCCACAATGAGCAGAGATCAAAGTACCACAACAAAATATCTTAAGAGTGTCCAAACCACTGGTATCAGAAATATCAGAGAGATTTAGGAATATAGGGTCTCACCCTGCAATTCAGGTAACCTGTTTTGACAGAGACAGGTGGACGTGAAGATGTAAATGTTGGAACAAGAACCTGAGTAGGCTGCATACTTCCATTTTTAAGATTGGAAATACGTCAAACACCTGAAACTTCTTTGCTCAAGAAACAAACGAGGATATCCGACTCGAAGATGTTAATCAGGTCCCTCTCAACGATCACTCCACTCAAGAAATTTAAAGTAGCAAGAGGATGAACCTGAATAAGTACCTCCTCAGTGGACTCAGGGTTCAAGAAAAGCTTGCTATCTTATATTCAGGATGCTTCTACCAAATGTCCCCAAATCACAGTGTCTTGACCGAATTAGGAGAGCTGACAAGCTCCTCTAATCACTTTTGGATGAAAAGGGGAAACATCTGCCTTAAAGTTTTGTCAGACAACGAATGAAGAATTAGAACGCATGGTACAGGAACAGTAAGAGACTTCTATGTGTAGTCGTTTTCCAATCAATGTTTTTTTTTATCTTACTTTAATCTTTTTACTTCATTTTAATCATTTTTTATTATTCATTAGAAATAAAACAGTACTCAGTACTCATTGTCTCCACCAACCATGGAGTCCTACAAAAAATGCGCTACACTGTCAAACAAAGACAGCATAGTCGCGTCAGGGTTTGGGGGCACTATATCCAAACACCAGCATCAGAAATAATGTCTATAACACCTGTTGGAGACATCCACTACTAGTTCTCATTTGACCCTAGCCACTAGGACCAGCCAATTGACCCTGGGGGAAGGGAGGCACAAAGGGCTAACCGTGTACAGCAGGGGTCTCCAAACTACGGCCCGCTAACAGTTTTTTAAAGTGATAATATATATTTTTTTAATATTATAAAAACAAAAAATGCTGTTGTTGTTTGAAGTTAAGCACAAAGCTACACAATGGGCTATCTGTGCTCAGCCCTCCACGAGTATCGAAACCCGGTTTGTAGCGTTGTAAGTCCGCAGACATACCGCTTTGCCATTGGGAGGCAAAACAAAAAATAAACTAATTGAGCAAAAACCAATCTAGTTGCGATACGGCCAGAAAAGCACCAGTTTCATGCTTCTCACTAATGCATCTTAAATATTTTCAATGTGTGCTCTTATGAGAAATAAATTAGTGAGGTTGTGTTCTGATCATGTATGCATCCCTACTTAATTTTACCACGATCTTTTCGGCCCGCGAAGTCTAAAAAGATCTACCTCTCGGCCCTTGTCCAAAAAGGTTTGGAGACCCTAGTTTACAGGACCAAACTAATGTGTTGCAGTGTTCCTGACATCACTCGACCACCAGGATCCTCTCCTCCCCTTCACGTGTCGCCACGCACAACAAACACGAAGGTGGATATTATGAACCCAGATAAAGTAAACAGAACCTTCCTTTGGAGACCCCTTCACCACGTATAGGAATCTACATCAAGGGGAATTATTGGACATTCCCACCAACAAAAACATTAATCAAGAAATATTGTTTTATATAATATATCTCAGTCAAATAAGAAATAGTAAAAAAAAAGAATATTATATAATTGGTCTACAGTTATTTTTCTAACAGAGCGTCAGTAAAGAATGAATGATATTTTATAACTATATAGTCACATTCAAACACTGCGTTAGTCAGGAAAGAATGGTATATAATTATTTTACAGTCACATTAAAAACATTAGTAAAAATAATGTTATATAATTATTGTACAGTCATATTCCAACAAGCATTAGTCAAGGAAAAATGTTCAATAAATATTGTACTGTCACATTCAAAGAAGCATTAGTTATGGGAAAATATTATATAATTATTATACATTCACATTCAAACAGCATTATTCAGTGAATAATGTAAAATTATTATCGTACAGACACATTAAGAAACATTAGTCGTGGAAGAATGTTATAAAAGTATTATACAATCACATTTAAACACCAAGTTATAAGAGAAGAATGATACATTAGTATTGTCCAATCATATTCAAACAAGCATCAGCCAAGAGAGAATTTTATATAATTATTCTATAATCATGTTTAAACACTGTGTCAGTCAGGAAAGAGTGTTATGTAATTATTATATAGTAACATTCAAACTAAACATTAGTCAAGGAAGAATGTTATACTATTATTATACTGTTAGTGTGTTTGTTTGTAATTAAGCAAAAAGTTACACAATGGGCTATCTGCGCTCTGCTCATCACGGGTATCGAAACCAGGTTTCCAGCGTTGTAAACCCGAAGACATACCGCTGTGCTACTGGGGGCGGTACTGTTAATGACAATAACTTTTGATCGGAGTAAGTTATGTAGTTAGAGCGCAAGTAAAAAAAAATTAACCTGGTCAAGAATATAGCTAATTAGATACAATTTTCTTACGTATCTACTTATAAAGATAAAACTTCAGTATTTCATCTTTTGGATACTGTCGGCGTTTACGGTATTATTGGCCGTAAATCCAATAATATCTTATGAGATTCGGCCGGGTTAAGAGATTTGGCCTAGTCCTAAACATAATTCTAACCTAACTACAAATAAGTTTTTATAAGAAAAAAATAATAATTAACAACAAATTAGAATAAAATAAAAGTAATTACATTCTATATAGTAGCATTTTACTTCAAACAAACATTAGTCAAGAAGAATATTATATAATTATTACACAACCACTTTGAAACACATCATTAGTCAGGAAAAAAATGTTAAGTAATTATTCTGCTGTCACGTTCAAGCACGCCCTTCAGTGGCTCTACGGTAAGTAATAAGGTTTACTACGCTAAAAATTGGGTTTCGATACCTGTGGTGGGCAGAGCACACGTAGACCATTGTGTAGCTTTTTGATGAACAACAAACAACAATGAAGACGTTATATAATCATTGTACAGTCACATCCAAGCAAACATTAGTCAAGGAAGAATGTTATATAATTATTCTATAGTTACGTTGTAACACAACGTAATTCAGGGGGGAAACAAAGTTATATAATTATTGTATAATCACATTGAAACATAGTGTTTTTGAAATAAGAATTTCATGCAATTTTTCTACAGCCACATTAAACGTAGCATTAGTAAAGTTATATGATTATATAATAATAATATTTAAAATTAAAATTAAATTAGTCAAGAAAGAATGTTATATAATTATTATATACCCATATTCAGACACAGCATTATTCAAAGAAGAATGTAAAATAATTATAGCACAGATACTTTCAAATATAGCCTTGTTGAAGGACGATTGTTGAACAGACATACTCAAACAAGCATGAGTCAAGGAGGAATGTTATATAATTATTATATACCCATATTCAGACATAGCATTATTCAAAGAAGAATGTAAAATAATTATAGCACAGATACTTTCAAATATAGCATTGTTGAAGGACGATTGTTGGACAGACATACTCAAACAAGCATGAGTCAAGAAAGAATATTATAAAATACTGGTACAGTCACATTCAAGGAAGAATGATATATAATTACTATATGGTCACACTGAAACACAGCATTGATCAAGAAAACAATGTTACATAATTATTCTACAGTCACATTTAAACACAATGTTAGTTAAGTCACATTCAAACCTAGTGTTATTCAATGAAGAATGTTATACATTATTGAACAGGTACATTCAAACAGGTACATTACTCAAGGAACAGTATTATGAAATTATTGTACAGTCATATTCAAACAAGTATTAGTGAAGGAAGAATGTTATGTAATTATTATAATTAACATACAGTCACATTCAAACAAGCTTAGTTAAGGAAGAACGGTACATAATTACCTTACAGTCACAGTGTTAATCGATGACGAATGTTATAGAATTATTGGAAAACCATATTGGAACAATCTTTTTTCAAAGACGAATGTTATATTACTGTTGTTTAGTTACTTTCATATACAGCATTAGTCGATGAAAAATGTTATTTAACACCGGGCAATAAAAAAAAACATTTCTCTCTTACTAGAAAAAAAAATACAATTGTTTCTGAGTAGCTTGACGATGCTGTTTCTAAAAATGATTTTGAAAATAACGGATCCCCTCTAGTTTTTGAAGTAGGACATATTTATTCAAAATATTCTTATATATTGTGAAAATAACAATATTTTCTTTAATAACTTTATTTATCCATTGGAAATTTCATTTAAGAATGTTCAAAAAGAATACATAATAACAATACCAGTTTAAAAAGTAATGAGCATAAAAAGATTATACGCTGAAAATAAATTCAGGCATGTTCAAAACTTTCATCGTGGTAAATTTTTTTACTACAAAATATGTGCTTGACCTGTTGCGCTTTTTGTGTATGTTCTCAGTTCCACACTTTAAGAACGAACAGTAATCTCCCACCATCGCAGGATTCCATCGTCTTAACATCACTGTTCCATTGTAGAAATATCTTGGTGGAAGCGCTCATCATGCTCATCGCTCACTGTACCTAGATCATTTGGAAAGAAGTCTAAATGGGAGTGTAAGAAGCACACCTTTAGTGACAACTTAGACCCCATGTTCCTGTAACTCTCGATCGTATCATCAATCATCATAGCATAGTTTCATTTTTGACAACCAGTTTGAATGATTTCCAAGCAGCAAGTTCTTTTCATTGAGTACTGTTTCAAAATTTTCATCTTTTAGCACTTCCCGAATCTATGGCCCAACAAAGATACCTTCTTTCATTTTTGCTTCACTGATTTTTGGAAAGTTGTAAGACAGGTATCTGAAACTATTACCATCTTTGTTCACTCCTTGTACAAAATTATTCACGAGTTCTTGTTTAATATGAAGTTGGGGCAGAAACACATTTTAAGGATTCACTAAAAGTTGATATTGGATACTTTGTTTCCCTGATATGTAATTTTGTCTCACTGAAATTATTTTTACCATCTCGGCTGACCCAGAGACACAAAAAGTAACAATGTTTGATATACTCACTCTGCAGACCTAGCAGGGGTGCAATAACTTTCAGATCACCACATATGTTCCACCTATGGTGATCATATATGATGGCCTCAAGTGTAATCTGCATGCTTTGGCAAGTAGTTTCTTTCTTGTTCACAGTTTGAGCAACAGAAATTGATGGCTTAGTGTTCCCACTGTGTAAAAGTACAAATTTCTCCATTCTTGCGGATGATGTTCAGTACTTAATTCT
This sequence comes from Limulus polyphemus, assembly GCF_000517525.1. Classification (NCBI taxonomy): domain Eukaryota; kingdom Metazoa; phylum Arthropoda; class Merostomata; order Xiphosura; family Limulidae; genus Limulus; species Limulus polyphemus. The sequence continues at coordinate 156,401 of NW_013668277.1, forward strand.
TCCATTAGTGCATTATCATTTATACAGAAACAAAAAGTATCTTGCATGCTGTAGTGAGAAGCAAGACTTTGATGGCGACTTCATTAAATTGAAACGTTTATTCCTGGAGCTAATAAATTCCATTGCTGTAAATGAGAGCCAAGAAGTTACCCATACTGTTTTGATAGAAACAAGTTACGAATAAGATCATTTAGCTCTTCTTGTGTAATCAGATGAGGCAGTATATGTTGAGATTCTATAGGAATAGAGTTACTAGATTCATTGTCTTCTTCGCAGAATAACTCTTCTGTTTCCCAATTCGCTGGTGGATGTGGCACTGTAAGACCATTATTATGAGGTACTGGTTTCATTGCAGATGCAATATCTGGATATTTAATGTATTGTTTAGTTTTGCCTGAATATCCAGAAACATTAGTCATGCAAAAATAACAGTCAGTTAGATTATCTTTGGGCACACGTTATATCATGGGAACTGCAAATGGCATATTTGTTATCTTTTTATTCAGCCACTGTGTCAAGCCAGATGTGTACAACACACATGTGGAACACAATGTTTTTCTTAGTCACCAATTTTTACACCCAATATAGTGGTAGTAAGCTATCTTTACCTTGAGTGTGATGTTTTTCTTTCGTGAAACTGTAATATATTTTCCACAAATGTAGCAGAAACTGTTTGGGTGATTTGTGCACTCTCGGACTTTGCTTGAATTGGAGGCAGTCAGTATTTCAAATGATTTTCTAACAATTATATTAGAATTTATCTTTACAGAACTGGAGTTCAAAAGATTTTAAAACACAAAGTTTTGCAGAATTCGATTATATCGCGGGTATGATGCGAGGAAGAAGATCGTACTTTGTTTTGACTGTGCACAGAGCAAGGCGAAGTGACCAACTGAGTGAATGAGAGGCAACATTTTTGTTCAACTTGGGGCATGGTGATGGGTAAAACAAAACACACGGCCTAGCTAACTAATGAATGAATATTTGCTGTAAAATTCTTATCAATGCTATAAGTGTAACTATCAGTTGGGCTGCCAATTTTGATTTCATTCCTTTAGGTCGCACACTCAATCCTTTTTGGTTGCACCTTTTTTCACACCAACAAACCACAACAAGTAAGAAAGTGACACTCGATAGTAAACCACATTAGCTTTATGATCACAACCCTATTATTCGGAACAAGCCTATACTTTACAGAACCAACCAGATTTTTTCCAATATATCATGGTAGTTTTTCCTGAAACAACGTTAACAGTTTCCTTTATACGAATGCCACGGAATTTAGATTAACAGTTTCTTGTCATTACCCCCATGCAATCGGTACAGCCGTATCAAGCATAATTATTTATGCTAATTGCTTAAGCTAATATCACGTGACGCTAAACACTCTTTAATTAGGATCATTTCATAAAATTTAGTAAATTTGTGCTGAAAAGTTGTTAATGAATAATCAATAATAACCTTCCACCCATATGATTCTTTTGAAAACATAAGCTATAAACTGCTAATCTAGTTTTTTGGCCTAACCAATACTTATGTATTTGCACATCCTTTCATTTTATAGATTTGCTGCTCTAAATCAGCCATCTTTAATCCGAATGACAAAATACGGCCCACTTTTACTCTTAGGTAAAGCTGTAGTAAAAATGTTAGATCGTTAGCTCACGTGAGTTTTTGCGTAGGCGTGCGCAAAAATTTTCGTCTTAAGTCATAACTGAGATGTTTTTGTTGAACAACTTTGCACATGTCCTTTATATTTACATCAAATGAGACTCCTAATTGTAGGGTGAAAAGATCTATCACTTTACCAAATTGGAAAAAAAATCCATAAAAGTTAAGTATGTTTTCTATCAAATAATTTCCGTTCTTTTGGTGCGAAGAAAAAAAAAAGAAGAAACTCAATCAAAATTGGAGATGTTATATCTCAGGTATTTCTTAATGGATTATCTTTAAATTTGATATGCGAAGTAAGAGCCCAGTAGAGCACATTCACTGAAAATATATAATAGTTTGGATTAACACAGTCCGAGATACAGAAGGTGGAAAATCGCTAAACTATCACTCCTGTTAATAACACACAGTTTGTCCTGCAGCAAGTTGTTTTGGCCGCACGACACACTACCGTGTGTCTTGATTCTATAGTCAAGTTCAAACACAGCAGTAGTCAAGGAAGAGAGATGTGCTACTGTTTCACAGAGCTGTTTCTGTGTTCTGTAGAATCATCTGCAATAATCAGGCAATGTCAGACGGGACTTCACGTTTGTTGTTGTTGTTGGTGGTGGTGGTGGCAGTTTTTTTTTTTTAACTTCCTTAAATGTATTTGTTTAACTATAAAAATTGCACGTAAAAACGACGAAAGAACCCTTGAAACTGTATAATCCTGATTACAACGAAAAGTTGAACACAAGGAAGAAAACACCTTCTGATCCAACTAACGAATGAGATGCAATACATTTGATATATTTATGAGAAATATGTTTAGATTTGTACAAACAAATATCATACTTGTGTTCATATACAGAATATATGATACAGAAAGAACCATATACACACTAAAAATACACGCATATATAAATACACAACTGTTCACTGGGTTGCCACCCACGGTAACATAAAACTTTTCCTCGGCAGATGGCAGTACCGGAGACGGCAAGAATAAATCACGACCGGAACTTTAGTTCGCCCGTAGAGACAGATTGCTCCGGACGGTTGTGTGGTGGTTTTAGCGAACCGTGAAATAGGGGTCGCCTGTCAGTCTATTTCACTTTATAGTCCCACATGGTAAAACTGACAAAAGTGTTTATTTTTGCAATCCTTAACGTCAGATTATGTTTCGTAAAGAATCATAATTTTAATCATTTACAGTTCTATGTTGATGAAACTTGGTGGATCAAATCAAATAACTATGTTTATCTGACAAACGAAACATTGCTCAACCGTAAATAAGTACAATAAAAAAAAACTAATCTTACGAAACCTCTTTTAGAAATGAACGCAACGTCCTAAGAACCTCGTGAACGTATTGGGGGAGTAGAATTAGAACAGAAAAAAACTAAGCGAAAGAAGGAAAAAACTGTGTAGGGAGAATGGAAAAAAATATTTAAGTGTGTGTGTGTAGATAGAAAGATATTACTCGAATTCAAAGGAAGCAAAATTTGGCTACATTGAGAAAGAAAATATAAATATACTCTGTACCCTGTGGAGTGAGAGAAAGGAGAAATTATGCTATGCATACATGGGATGAAATGAAAGGCGTGTGGCTGAGTCAATAAAGAGCTGAAGAGATGTTAGGCCGTTTTTTGGAAGGATGGAAAGAATATCGAACTGTGTGAATAGTGAAAGTGTGGTTAACTATATGTGATAAGGGTTAGAGGTAAACTTAGGACGTCAGTGAGAGGTAGGAATATAAAAAATACGATGTACTGCTATGTGACGATATGGAAGAAGACTGAAGACGTAAAGCTGAGTGTAAAGAAAAGACGTCCTTGTTTGTGAGGGGATAAAAGAGAAGACGTAAGGCTGTGTGATTGACAATAATTTGGGGAAATATGTGAAAGGGCGGGTAAAACGCTAGATTGTCTGTGAGGGAAGTGAAATATGATGTACAATTAAGCTGATGACATGAAGAAATAGAGAGATTACTGAGTACAATTATGAGAACTTATGAGTGAAAGCAAAGAAGAATGTTCATTAATCATATCTCAACAACACAATATTTGCTATAACCATTGCCGACGAAGCCTTTCGCTCAATACGAGGTTTTATTAGGCCTACTAGGATTCGACAGCTGTAATAGTGGTCAAGGTACTATTTGTATCATCAGCTTCCATAAACAAAGACTGTTCTGGTGTGAGCTAGAATAAATAAGCGAATTGTAATCATTATCGGTTTTATTTAAGTCATTTACAAATCAGAATTACGGTAAGGATTAATAACACAATGTTATTTATTTATTTTTATTTTTTGCTTGAAGAACTGGCGAACCAGCAAGCTAATCTTAATGTTCCCGAAGTTGATCAAGCAACCACAATATCGAAGAAAGAAAACTACATTAGTAATTCCAAGAGTCTATGAGTAAAAGCAAAGAATAATATGTTAACTACACCGTATCCAGTGCCGACGAGGCCTTTCGCCAAATACCAGAACTCATCTGGCCGAAATGGGATATGGCAAACATAGTAGTGGTCTAGGCATAGTATATATCATTAATTGCATGAATAACAACTGTTATGGTGTGAAGGGATAGGAAATGATAGGCTGCGGGAAAGGGAATGGAAAACAGTATTAGACTGTGTGAGGGTGAGAGGATGGGAAAAAGAAGTATGACTGTTTATCTGGAAGGAAATAATATGATGAACTATGTGAATAGATGGTAAAGATATGTATGTTTTTGAGGAGATGGAAATAATACTATTTACTGTGTGAATAGATGGTATCAGGATATAATAATGTTGCATCTGTACCTATACATGCAGAACCTGCTCGATTCTGTGGCCAAAGAAACGTATAATGTTCTAACATGGCATTACATGTTATTACATCAAAACAACAATATTCTATAGCCAGGTTACCCGTTGTTCACATGGAGAGCATTTATATATATAGTTAAGTACGCATTTCGCACCACCAATATTACATTAAACTAGTTTTAATTGCACTCCAGTTCCTTTATAGGTCAAGAACTTATCATCCCTCACTCAGGCATTGGCCGGGCACATGCCCTTCCAGGCACGGCCTTGACTAAGCCACTGCTTCACGCTCACAGCTTTACATTTTCTTTCCATTTCTCGTAGATACAGTCTAATATATCTTAATATCTTCTTCCCATCTCTTCCCATTATACACCGTATTTATTTTATCCCCCATACTTACAGCGTAATTCATCTTTCCATTCCCCCCACACACATTCCATCTGACGAAGCCTTTCCATTTCTTAATAAGTCTAACCTTGTGTTCTCTTTTCACTCCCCTGACCATACAATACAATGTGTTTTTGCATCCTATGTGTTTTTACATCCTATCGCACACACAGCCTTAAGTCTTCTGTCAATTTTACATCTTCTTTTCATTCCGTCACAAACACGGTTTAATCTCTTTTCTCCATTCCCTTACTTGCACAGCCTAACGTTGTCTTCCTGTATCTTCTAACACAGTAAATAGTATTATTTCCATCTCCTCAAAAACATACATATCTTTAATGCCTCTTTTGATCCTTTTGCGCACAAAATCTAATGCCTCCTTTCATCTCCTTTACGCAAAAAATCTAATGCCTCTTTTGATCCCTTTACACACAAAACCTAATGTCTCCTCTCACCCCTTTACGCACAAAACCTAATGCCTCTTTTGATCCTTTTACGCACAAAATCTAATGCTTCTATTGATCCTTTTACACACAAAATCTAATGCATCTATTGATCCCTTTATGTAAAAAACTTAATGTCTCTTCCCACCCCTTTACACACAATACATAATGTCTCCTTTCATCCATTTACGAACAAAATATAATGTCTCATTTCATCCACTTATAAACACATCCTGACATCTTCTTTACCTTCCTATTACATACACTACCTATCCCTTCTATCCATCCTCTTACACGGATATCCATGTTAATATCTTCTTTCCTTTCTTTGAGTTGCTCAGTCTAACAACCTAAGGTATTCTTCCCATTCCTTCGTATACTACACTATATATTCCTCCTCCTCCAAATACGCACCTCTTACACGCAGTTTAATGTATTATTTCCACCTTCAGAGTCCAGTGTTGTACATAGCTTTTAAAGTTGTCCGGATACCAAAAGATCTCTCCTTAGATCTAATGCCCCCTTTCATCCCTTTAGGCAAAAAATCTAATGCCTCTTTTGATCCCTTAACACACAAAACCTAATGTCTCTTCCCACCCCTTACATGCAAAACATAATGTCTCCTCTATACACAAAGCCTAATGTCTCCTTAGATCTAATGCCTCCTTTCATCCCTTTACACACAAACCGTAGGTTGTGCATGTGTATAGGGGAATGGAAAAAGATCTTAGGAAGTGAGTATAAGAGGACGGAAAGTTGTAAGGCTGTGGTGGTAAGAAAATGGTAAGATGACTTAATGCTGTGTTGAAAAATAGAAAGAATTTTATGTAATATGTGAATAAATTCAAAAATGTGTATGTTGGAATGGAAAGAAAACATTGGACTGTGTGTCATAATGGACTGCTTGGAAAATAAAGTCTGTATTTGATTGGCTGAAGTGAATAAGTGACTTTATGACGAGATGGAAAAAACATTAAGTTGTGGATGCGAGTAAATGGAAAATATCGTGTTATTCATTAAGAAGTAGGAGGAAGACATAGGCTATGACATGTAAGGGATGGGGAAAATACACTAGGATGTGTTCATACGTAATGAACAAATGGTATTAGATTTGGATAAAAACAAGATATTAGATTGTGGTAATAAGGTTGAAAGAGCTTATTAGGTTGTGTGCAGAGTATAAAAGAAGACATTAGGTTTTGGGTGTGTAACAGAGAGAGAATACGAAAAGAATAAAATGCAATGTGTGAAGGGATAGGAAAGATACATTCGTTGTACGTGCGTAAAAATATGGAAAGACATTGTTAGGCTGATTAGCCTGTGTATATTAGAGTAGAACAACAATATTGTGTACTATGTGAAATAATTAAAAGAAGTATTGCTACGTATAATTGGAAAGGAGATAAGTTTACGTTCCATTTATAAAGGGTTGATAAAAAAGATGTGAAGGTGTATTTACGATGGTTGTAATGACAATATTAGGCTGTACGTGTAAGGAAATTGAAAAATGCATTTATTTTTTTATACAAGGGATCGAAAGACAATGCTAGGTCGTGTGTGTGTGAAGGAAGAGAAAGAATACGTTAGGATGTATGCATGCTTGTGAAGGAAGAGAAAGAATACGTTAGGATGTATGCATGCTTGTGACGGGATGGAGTGAAAACGCTAGATTGTGTGTGAGGAGATGAAATTAGATATTAGGTTGTGTGTGTTGTAATAGAAAGCAAACGTTACACTGTGTTTGTATGTGGGAGTGAAGGTTTAAGAAGCAGTCGTTAATCTCTGTGTATAAGAGGATATTTAGAGGACGTAACACTGTGTGTATGTAGGGGTGAAGGTATAAGAAGCAAGCGTTAAGCTCTGTGTATAAGAGGATAGTTAGGGGACGTAACACTGTGTGTATGTAGGGGTGAAGGTATAAGAAGCAAGCGTTAAGCTCTGTGTAATAAGAGGATAGTTAGGGGACGTAACACTGTGTGTATGTAGGGGCGAAGGTATAAGAAGCAAGCGTTATTCTCTATGTATAAGAGGATAGTAGTTAGGGGACGTAACACTGTGTGTATGTAGGGGCGAAGGTATAAGAAGCAAGCGTTATTCTCTATGTATAAGAGGATAGTAGTTAGGGG
>NW_013668278.1:0-8911 GCF_000517525.1 Limulus polyphemus
ATTATAATTCCAAATTATTTGTGAACTTGCTTGAATAATTTCTTTGTGTAATTTTCTTTCTTTTTTTCCCCCCAGAAGTTAGTCTTTCGGTGATTTCAAATAACTTTTTTATGAAATTCAGTGGAGATGATAAATCTATCACGTCCAACCTATCGGTCGAAGTGAACACTACTTCAAGTTGGCAATCACATCTGAAACGGGCATGTAGATAAGATCTGTAAGGCGGATATGAAATCACATTCCATATAACGTGCCTAGTATTAAGTCAGTGTTAAGTGTTGGTCGTCACAACTTCTTCATCCCATGTACGTGTAAACTACAGCTCTGTAAAGTTTGTTTTTGTGTTGCTGTTTTTTGTAATAAACCTACTTGTTTTCGAGCTAAGTTGAATTAAGGTTATGCAGAAAGTTAGGTTAAATTAGTTTGTGATTTAGTATGTAATCTTTATAGTATTTTGCTGAAATATACTTCTTCAGCGTGTTTGCTGATTTCCTAACGTTTTTGATTCACAATTTTTAGAAACAGAAAATCTCCTTATCTCTTTGTAGACGTGATGTATTTTTTATTGTGTCCCTCAGTGGGACAGCGATAAATGTATGGACTTAAAAATGCTAAAACCCGGGGTTCTATTCCACTCGGTGGACACAGCTGATAGCCTAATGTGACTTTGCTCTAAAACAAAGCACCTTTCTTTGGTGTCATAGGTTGTTTACAGTTGTCGGATATTAATCAAATTAGAGGCTAGTTAACAGCAACCATTACTGATCTTGAATTAATAAGACTAGAGGGAAGGCAGCTAGCTAGTCAACAGCAACCATTCCTGATTTTGAATTAATAAGACTAGAGGGAAGGCAGCTAGCTAGTCAACAGCAACCATTCCTGATCTTGAATTAATAAGACTAGAGGGAAGGCAGCTAGCTAGTCAACAGCAATCATTCCTAATCTTGAATTAATAAGACTAGAGGGAAGCAGCTAGCTAGTCAACAGCAACCATTCCTAATCTTGAATTAATAAGATTGGAGGGAAGGCAGCTAGCCAGCCAACAGCAACCATTGCCAATTCTTGGGTCACTCAGGTCATGTCAAGGTGAAACCTGTTAGAAGGGAATGTGAGTTTATCTCAGCTAAATTAATTTGTTCAATATTCGGGTCATTTACATTATATTATTCCATGCTGAGGATAGCTTACGGTGTTTTAACTCACAATGCTCTTATCAGTTAGTTCCATCTGCTTAATGTGCCTCCAAAAACTGTTCCACTGTGACGTAACAACTAACTTTATATTACTCTTCTAACAATTTCTGTCAAGCATGAAAATTCACAAGCTTTATCTTACGTGCCCCTTTAGCTGCCTTCCCTCTAGTCTTATTAATCCAAGATTAGGAATGCCCAATGGAGGTACTTCTTGCGTAGCTTTACGCAAATATTCGAAAAACAAATCCCTTCTACAGGTTAGATAGTACAACACCTTGAGCTGTGTTTACACATACATATATGTGCATGTATGAAGTTGTAAATAAATCATTTGTTGTTATATATATATATCATGTTATAGTTTTCATCTTAACCGTAAATTTCGGTCTACTCAACTCAGAAATTACATCTTTTACCGTGTGTTAGGTCACTTCCTGTATGTATGACTCATTATGCTGTAGGTCACTCCCTTTAAGTCTGGTTCCCCGGTGGGACAGCGGTAAGTCTTCGGATTTACAATGCTAAAATCAGGGGTTAGATTCCCCCCCCCCCTCGGTAGACACAGCAGATAGCCTGATGTGGCTTTGCTTTACGAAAACACACGCTATACCTTTTAAACATATCCCTGTATCTTGGGGATACATTAATACACCTCTCTTGGTACTCATAGACAAAACAAAGAAAATACTCCAGTATTTAGTTGACAAGATGTACCGAAGAAAAATAAAATCATGATATACAGCGTAAACTCAGTGTAGTGGGCAGCCATGTCCTGTATAGCATGTGTTATTTAAATCAATGCAGGAAGGATAAAACAAACACACCTATATGATTGGAGTCCCCATTAGTGACTAATCGTCTAACCGATGAGTGTTTGACAAACATACGTGTGCATGTGGACTCGCGGTGAAGTAAGCCGAAAGTGTGTCCAATCAAGACCAGCGTGTTCTGCGTTTAGTCAGTTTCGCGTTTTATCGTCCCTAGTTATTTCGTTGTTGCATAAAGGATTAAAGCATTATGTTGCTTAGAGTTAGTCATCCCAAAAGTATGCAAGAAGATCCCTAAAATGTTTGATAAAAACATCATCGTAGAGATTAGATACAGAGTAGTGTGTAAAAGATGTCGATAGTGTAGTTCTTTCCCGCCGTTTCAGCAAACGACACGTTAGTAGTGTTGAGTGTGCAGTTAGGTTTATGTAACCTATACGTCAAAATCTTCGAATGGCAATAGGATGTATATGTGAAACGCCTATGGTGGTAAGTAAGCCATTGATTTCGCACTCAATATAACTGATTGCTAAATCTCTCTATTTCTAAAGAGTTCTTGACTAAGTGGCATAAGATTGTGCTTTATCTCCTAGTTTATATTAGGTTTAATTATAGAAAATCTCAGAAATCGTACTTAGTGGCACCGTTTACTCAGTTATCGAAATCCATTAGTCAAATCTACCTTAAGTTAAAATACTTATCAAAATGTAATTATTGTGTTGGTAATATGAGGTGTATGTTCGCATTTTAATTTTAATGAAAGATTAACAAAGAATTGGAAGACTAGATTTTTAGGACAAAATTAAAAGATGAATGGTAGATAAACTTTTTGTCACTTGTTTTGTAGTTGTTACAATAGTAATAATGTCATTGAGCTAATATATGTTAAAAGTTATAGATGTTTCTTTTCTCTTTCTAATATAAATGTCATTACATTTGACCTTAAAGTCAGCGAGGGTAGTTGTGCAGAGTTTTGAAAAGATCCTTGATGTCCATACTTTGAACAGGTATGATGTTGGGTGGAAATTTTGTAAACATTCCCTTGTGTTTTACTTTTTAGGCTGGCTGACTTTTCACATAGATTTAACACTGGTTACTTAAGACCTCAAAACACAGGAATTTCCATCCAGTGGGTTAAGTTCTTCATTATTTACTTAACTAGGTTGATCAGAACATATCATTTCTTGAAAATGGTTATGGTTCAGGTTTGTCATCCTTGTGAGGTGACTCCTAATTTTAAACTTTTATTTGGATCACTGTTAACAGTGAAATCTCTTTGTGAAAAATATTCTATGTCATGCACCACTTTTAAACATGTTAAACAGTTTAAACACCTTAAGTAACCCATTTTTAACGTTTGAGTTCACAAGTTGTATGATTTTATTTCTAGTGCTAATGAATAATTGAACTTAATAAATTTCACCACTGGAGCCTCTGTTTCAAGCAAGAAACCTTGTTTGCCTACTTTGACGTCAGTACCAGCATCTATTTTTAGTAGCTGAAGTACATTAACTTAAAACCAATGTGGTAGATAAGGTGATATTAAAAATTTACTTACTATCTTTGTGTACATAAACCATCCTTTTTTTCATCACAACATATAGAAATGAAAATGCATCCGTTTTTAAAGTAAATTTATACATTTTTACTTTATGTAGATCTCATAATTAATTATCTTTTTATTTTTTTTAGCTTTTCTGCTTTGCCTTCCACTAATGTATTTACTTATCCATTGATAATGTTATGAGTCACTTTTTTTTTCAGGTTACTAGATGCTCTATGCTTATTCTGTTAATAATGTTTTTAATGAACTAGTTGGTCAACAGATGGCCTACCAACTGTGAATACAAGTAACAGAGTTCTTTATATCATCTTTCCAACTTTTACTGCTCTGAAAAATGATAGGAAACGTCACTTTATCATTTCCAACCAACAATGAGTAAGTATTTGTGTATCTTATTTCCCATCCATTTCTTATCCATAATAAATATTATGTGTTGAATCTATTATATAAGCAATCCACATATAATTTGTTGACATTTTATGTAAATATGTACAAGACTTAAAATATAAACAACTGTGAAATATGAATTAAACATTGATAATAAAATTGTGATTATTATGTACAAGTTATGTTTTTCATTTGGATGATAGCTAAAGGAAGTGTGTTTGAAGCTCTATCTTTCTTTATTTTATGAATGACCAGGCACTTATAACCTAACGCAGTTGCAAAAAACAGCTGAAGAGAGAGCAGAAATAGTAGCAAAGTATGACCGTGGTCGAGAGAATGGAGCCAATATTGATCCTTGGGAAGATCCAGCTTTTGAAATTTATCATGTTACAGACCGTTATGGATTTTTGCAGTAAGTTACTAATTAGGGGGTGGCCTGTACAGGTTCTCAGTTGAAATTAATAGTCTTTCCTTTACTGTACAGAGTAGTTTCTATTCTATATATATATATTACTAAAATAAAATACTCTTTTCATCATGTAGGTAGGTATAAAGAGAAAATAGTAACTTCTTAGAACAAATACGTGTTTCTGTTTAAACTTTCTTGTTGCATATTGTGGTTAAAGTAAGTGATAAAATATATATTCATTTTGTGAAAGCTAAGTGCTCGTAATTAAATATGTTATATTTTGTAGTTTCCTGCTTTGCTTTTTACTCGTGTATTTATTTATCCATTGATAACATTACGAGTCACTGTTTGTTTGTCACTAGGTGCTATATGTTTATTTTGTTAATAATAAAGATTGTATCTTGAGTATTTATGTAAGTGGAGTTAAATATTAGTAGACATGTTAAATATTAGAATTTTCTACAAAAATAAATTTGCAAACCAAACTGCCTGTGGATGAAATAAATGAAAACATTTCATTTGGATCAGTCTAAATTTATACAGAGAACTTTGTGCACTATTCAGAATCTATTCTCTAATGAAATGTAGAATATATGGGAATTTATCTTTTGCAACTAGTAATTATTCAGTAGCTTTGTAATGCGACTTACTTCTGTAACTACTTATTTTTATTTACAAATTTGACTCTCTTTGTTTTTTAAACTTAATTTGACTTTATGCAACAATCTTATAGATCAGATCAGGGCCTAACCTGGCCTAATGGTTAGTATGCCTGAACTGTGAATCTGAAAACTTTTGGTTTATGTCTCATTACTGAAAAAAAAATGCTCTGCACTTTGGTGTAGTGAATGTATTATAGGAGTGACAGTCGAAACCTGATCTTTAGTCAGACAAGTGCTTTACTAGCTACTTCCCCTCTACTCTGTCAGTTTAAAATAAGGGATGGTGATGTGCAGATATCACTTCCTTGTTTTTGCATGAAGATTCTTAACACAACTTATAAATCATTTTAATTTACAATTTTTATTAGATAAGAGTTTCAATTTTTTTTTCAAATATATAAACAGGAGAAGAAAAATTCAGATTCTTTCAAACGTTTTTAAACTTTGAATTATTAGAAAAAAAATAAATAAATGACAGGCATCCTTTTCTATAAAAATAGTCATAATTCAGTTGTTTTAATGTATAATTACATGTAGAGCTGAGTGTTATTTTTTGTTTTTGTTCAGATTGATATTTTGTGTATTAGAAAGTGTTTTCTATATTTTAGAGTAATTGAAAATATATGTTTACTGATAAATAATTTCAACTTCAGCTAAAATAAATTTTTTAACATACCACATATAAATAAAAGAACAATTTTTGTCTGTAGTGATTCTCGCCTTCCAGAACGACTAACAGCTCATGAAGAAAAGGTAATGTACGTAAAGTATACTATATATTTATTTAACAGTTTTTTATGTCTTGTTTGTTAAATTACTAATGAGTTTTACTTATATAGTTAGAAATATTTTTCAGTAGCATGGTTATCACTTCAGTTTAAATTGATATTAAAAAAAGAGGATTTGATTGTCCTTCTTTGTTATCTTACTTTTAACATTAACTAACTTAAAACCAACTTTGGAAAGCAAGCAAGTTAAAACTTTAATTAAAAACAAGACTAAATTGATACAAAATATTGGTTACTGAAGATAATTGTGAAGACTTGATGTGCAAAATATGTGAAATTAAGATTAAATATTTTAATAAAGTGTACCATGAAAACTAGCCTGTAAAGTTACAATCAAGATGAATTATAATAATGAGTTCCAATATAAAGCAGTTAGACCTGGGTCATACTTCGAATTCCAATATAATTTCGGTCTCGGGTTGGAATTACACCATACACATTCTTGCAACATACTACTTTTTTCAAAATTGTACTGTCTTTTCTTGAGCATCTGTGACTTTAAAACATTCCGGATGATGTTGAAGAATTCAACATTTGTGCACTTTATTCTGTCAGAATGGTTGTGACTTTACATATCTCTTGTATGAAAAAAGAACTTGCTGCACAGTCTTTATACATGATTACATATGACACACAGTATTTATCTGTGACTGTAGTATAAAGCATGCCTTACAATACTGTAACCTGCATTGATGACTGTGCATTAATTTATCTGTTTGATACTTCAGCTTTTAATGGTGTAATATGTTGTAATAATACATTTTGACTCTGTAAGTTAATTTATATTCCTGTTTTTTTTTTTTTTAGGTGCGTGAAATAGAAAATGAAAGGTTAAACAAATGGATGAAAATGCTTAAATCATGGGAGAAGTATTGTCGAAGTGACAAAGTAAGTTTGATATTTAAATTCTTATTTTAAAAGGAAGTAACTTTGATTTAAATGCACAATTCTGGATTTTTAATAGTTATTTTTGAAGCAAGTACAAAATGTTAAGAATACAGCCTAAGGGGGATATTTGTTTATTGTGAAAAATTCTGTCAAAATAATTTGCAGATAAGATTTAAAAATGAACAAAAACAAACTCTTACATTCTCAGCATTCATTTGTAATTTGTATAATTTTTATGTTACAAAAATTTGCTGGTAAATGTGGTCGGTAAAATGACTTTGTCTTCAAAATAAAAGCCATCTGACAAAATTATACAATGTAAAATGTCATTCCACAAAGCTTCCAACAATTCTAGATTACAAAATACATTGTTAACAACAGCTTTTGCGCACTTAACATCAACTTTATGAATGACAAATAAATAATGTAGGAGTGATAATTGAAATAATATAGAAATGATATTGAAGATTTCTTTTTAAAAAAAATCATATTTATGTGATGCACTATTTCACATTGTTGGTGGCGACTTTAACAAGTAAAGTAATTGCAACAAAATAATTTAAATGTAATTTTATTTTGCATGAATTTTGACCATGTTTGATGATTACCCTCTAGCTGAAACGAAGAATATACAAGGGAATACCAAATGCTGTGCGTGGTGAAATGTGGACAAGATTACTAGACATCCAACGAGTAAAAGAAGAACAAGAAGGAAAATATAAGGTAAAGAAAAATAAGCTGCTTGTGTTTGTTAATTTTTTTTATTAATAAAACCCCTCTGTTTGTTTCACATACTGTCTTGTTGATAATTCGTATACTATACTCTAGAAATATTGTTCTTTTTTCAGATCAAATCTCATATGGTAAGGTCGTGCTTTGTTTTATTTTTCGTGATAACGATAGGATGTTTAAGGATAGCATCACTAAACGTAGCACAATGAATTATATTTAACACATTGCAAAATTTTACAAATCTCAGGTGTAAAAATCATAAATGTTATTTTGTTCTAAAAACAAAATATTTCAAGATACAATGATCAATTTCACATGGCAATTGCAGTTTTATTTCTTTTTAAATACATACTTCATTTAAGCTCACATAAACAATGTTTTGCTGGCCATAATTATTAACATATAGCATCTTTGTGTAACACATGTAATGGAGTTTTAATGTCTTATTTTATTATTTTTTAAATATATTTCTCACTCATTTTGAAAAAATAATGGAAATATTTATTTTGATATTTTGTACCAATGTGATAGTAGACTAATCTTAAATTGAAAAGTACAAAATTTTGTGCTGACTTTAGATGAAAAATAATTGTTGATCGTAATAAATGGTTTAAAACAGTAGTTGTTCTATATTAGTTTTAATGTGTACCATTGCTTTTATACATAGAAGTTTTATATATACTCTAGTAAAAGTATTAATTGAAATATTTTTTTTGTCAGGAAATGAAGCAACGAGCCAAACAATGGTCGCCAGACGCGAGGCAGATAGACTTGGATGTCAATCGTACGTACAGGAACCACATTATGTTTCGTGAACGGTATGGAGTTCAGTGAGTGTTATTTTATTTTTTGTCTCTTTCTCCAGACAGCAATAATGTAAGCACAATTGTATTATTATTATTGAAGAACTAGATTTGTTATGGAATTAAATGAGTATTTCATGAAAGAAAAATTTACTTCTAAACATTTGTAAATACAGAGAGGTTTTTAATTCTCATATTTTTATGCTTCTGCATTTTTCTGGCTTTTTTATTGTTGTTTTTTGAAACAAATCATCATCCAACATTTTCTTTTAGATGATATATTTCATTCAAACCTTTACTTTCATCACACAGTAACTTCTATGTGGAAACATGGTGATGAGTCAAGTTTTATTAATGTAATATTTTCTCCAACTACTTGTAGATGTGAAATCAAATATAAGATAAAGTGCTTGAATATCTGTTGTGTACAAGCTTTATTCATACATTCCTTGACCAGAAAAGTTGTTTGAATTACAGTGCAACAGCATAAATTTATGTGTTGGAACTAATGTTGCCACAACGTTACTGGGTAATGTTGCAGTAAAACATTCCTACAACCTTATGAAGATGTTCTAATAACAATAAAAATGCGTGTGTGTATATATGTATATATATACACCTGGAAAAAAGTTAAGCACCCCCGTGTTTTTTTCAAGTGATTCAGATTCGACGTTCTTGTGACTGATTATAAATTACCATTCAATCTAAACGTGTTTAT
>NW_013668278.1:9829-14681 GCF_000517525.1 Limulus polyphemus
ATAAACACGTTTAGATTGAATGGTAATTTATAATCAGTCACAAGAACGTCGAATCTGAATCACTTGAAAAAAACACGGGGGTGCTTAACTTTTTTCCAGGTGTATATATTGCACGGGTAGGAAAGTTTCAAAATTTTAAAATCCAAGCTACAAAATTAGTATTTTGGATGTAGTTAAAATAGCTCAATTTTAAGTCAAAGAACATAAAAATATAAGTAATGTCGTTTTATTTTCAATATAACACTTTTGATAATTATAAATTTATCTTAAAAATGTTTGGAAATGATTAGAGAATGAATATAAGAATAAAACTAGAAATTCCCATCAGATAATATATTATTATTGTATTAACAGTATAGCTAAACTTTTCCAGGCTAGCTGCTTGAATGTTTTATTTGTATGATGAGGGTGAGATACTCATTAACTTTTTAAGTTATTTATGTAGCCAAATTTTCAGTATTTTTTCTTAAAGTAAGAATGACCTCTACAATAAAAACTTAGTATTTTGGATTAATCAATGCCTATCTTTTGCCACAAAGTGTTAATGGCCACTGTATAGTAGATTGTCCCTCCTTGTATTCAGCTGATAAGTAGTCTATGTATTATAGTTTGTTGGGACAGATAATGGTTGTGAAAATATCAATCTGTTAAGTTATACTTTGTTCAATGCAAAATTTGAATAGTGAAAGCCCCAACTATCACTCAGTGCTAGTAACAAAATTAGCCTTCACATCCTACCATAAAAAAGACACAGAAACCTAAAACTCAGAAAAATTATGGTCTGATTCAAAGATATGATGTTTATTGTAGGTAATTTCAATATGATTTGAAGTGGATGATTGGTAGATAATCTAACATCTTTGGATTTGCAAACAGGGCTTGGAGAGGTAGCTGACTGAAAT
Source organism: Limulus polyphemus (assembly GCF_000517525.1). NCBI lineage: Eukaryota > Metazoa > Arthropoda > Merostomata > Xiphosura > Limulidae > Limulus > Limulus polyphemus. The sequence goes on from NW_013668278.1 coordinate 10,732, forward strand.
TGGCACAAACATTAATCTGGTGTAATGATGGCTGTTATATTTACTTATTTAGAAGTAATAAGTACAAATCGTAATTCTGTGCTTGTGAATTAAAGTATATTATTGACATTTTTATTGTGTTTTAATAACTTTAAAAACAATTTACTGAATTTTGATGTTGAAAAAGTGGATGTTGTGTTAAAGTATTTGACATTAATTTTAAATCATTTATTCGTATTACATATACTATTGCAGATGTCCATGTTTGACATTGTAGTAACATTCCTACAACATTATTTAGAATGAAACCAAACTACAACTTTCCAACAGTGTTGCAAAAATGTTATGTTAGTAACTGTTTCATGTTAATGTTTTATAATTTTTTTTTTTCAGACAGCAAGCACTATTTCATGTCCTTTTGGCTTACTCTGTGTATAACACTGTAAGTAAAAAATATTTTTAAATACTGCATTATTGACCTAATAAAACCAATTTTTTCCAAAACATACTTACCTCCACTGACACTGTAGTTATTCCTCGATGTTGGCTTTGCCTATCTAAGCATTGGTCTTGCATACTCCAGTCTTTTATACCCCACTTAAATGCCCTTTGCAATATCTAATTTGCAAATCTATCCACCAATGTCAATGCGCTTTCAATTCTGGTACTCTATAAAAGCACCTCACTCAGATAATGTAATCACTTTTTTCTCCACAAAGCGTTAGTCATGGTTTTCTCTGATGAAATGATGTGCCTTGTTCTATTATGGATTGTGATTTTTTGCCTTGTGGATTTCCGTATAATTATAATTTTGTTTAAAGAAAATCGAATGTGATATCTGCGGGTATGAATTCCCGTATTACCATTATCAGCAGGGCAGCTAATCTGACCTCCCCTATTCCTCCTTTGTTATCTAGCATTTCTCTACGGTCGAGGGGGGGGGGGGTCACTCTCAGTTGAGGCTGTCCATGTTGTGATTTTTTGGGAGATGGAACATACATTCTGCCCAGGGGCTTCTGAAACTGCTTTTTTTGTTGTTGTTGATCCTGGTTACTGGGGAGAATTTGGACTCTAATGCCTTTCCTTACTAATTTGGATCAAACACCTCCTACTCCTTTTTCTTCAATTAGACACTTAGGTTTGTAAGATTTTGGGGCTCTTTCCTCTGTGACCTTTGAGTCTACTCCTCCCTTGTTGGTGGAAATGATGGGAGGGGGGACTGTTCAACTTTTCCTCCTTCACCTGATATTCCTAGTTCATGCTGGGAAATTTACTGCCTTATTACATTAGGGGATAGATAGACTTGTATCATCATTTGTCTGTTTGCATGTTTTGGCTTTTCACCTCCTGGTAGACGTATATTTTGATTCTACAGAATAATTTTTTTCTTTTTTTTGGATATGTGGAGTTCCAAGATGGTTCGTGTTATCACTTTGAACCAATCACATTTTCATGTATTTGTTTGATCCTCACTCTTCCTCTGTGGTGTTTCTTTTCCCCAAAAAAAATTGTTGGCAGCCTATCAATGTTCCCACATCAATTTGTGAATGAATGTGGTCTTCTACTGACTTATATCTTGGTCAGATTGACTGATTCTGTTCTTTCTGTAGAGATACCTTGGTGGAGGGAGTTTGTCTACCTGCTGTAGTCTCTGTGTCTTACATGTGACTACTTTTCATTGTCACTTGATGTTCGCATATGTCCCAGGGGCATTTGTATCGAAAATTGGCATCTCCTTTGCTTTTTTGTTGTTGTTGATTTCTAGACCTTCTTTGGCTCTAGCAGCTGAATAGATTCAGACCTTAGTTTCAGGGCCCCTCCAATCAAGGCAACCAACAGCAACAGCATTGATATCTGCCTATGTTGGGGGGGGGGGGTCAATTAGAGTTAGGTTACAACTGTTGATGGACACCTGGTATTCCTTCAGTTCAGATCTTTGGGTACTTCAGGTTCTGGTATCAAAGTTGGTCTTTTCATTCAATTCTCCATCTCCATTATTCTCCCAACCTTAATAGTGGAGTGTAGATTTTTGTTTCACGGCTATCAGAGTTACTGGTCACAGGAGTGGTAGTAACAGTTGATCCATTTTTTCCTGGATATTATTCCTGTTTATTTGTTATACCTGGGACAAGGGGAGATTGGCAGATGATCATCATTCTTTCTTATCTCAACCAATTCTTTGATCCTCCCAAGTCCACAATGGTGTCCTTTCTCACTCTACATTGGCATTCTCCACCAGGTCTGTGGATGTCCCAGTTTGAGGTTGCTAAGGCATTTCTCCACATTCTCATAGTAAATTCATGATGCCTTTAGTTACATTTCATGTACAGGGATCAGGTTCTACAGTTCTACAAGTTTACCCCATGATTTCAGCTCAGCCCAGCCACCTCTCATCCAGCTCTAGGCTATGGAATGGGCAGTCAGACTCTTACTTACAGGAATGGTTCTATCTCTTTGAGTTTGTGGGCTTCCCTCAAATCTCTGATTTTTGGAAGGATGAGAACAAATGCTATCCCTTCAGTAGTCCCAGTGGGACTAATGGATCTGGAACTTCATTCCACTGGATCTTCTAGTCTCTTTGATCAGGAGCAACATCTTAGTTTTTGAGTGGTGGTTGGTTTGGATCAACCCTACCTTTAGCATGTATGTGTGTATATATATATATATATATATGTGTGTGTGTGTGTTTATATACATGTCTACTGCCCCTCTGTTCCAAGTTTATCTCTTCATAGATACTTCCCTTTAGGGATGAGGTGTGCAAATCTTCATTCTGCATCAATAATTTAGATCTTCTTGCTGTCTAACAGACAATAGTGCAAAGTCTAGATCTCTTGCAGGGGAATATTCTCATGAAACATTTCATCAATTCCACAGTGGATTCTTAAATTTATTGTCATGGAGACGTGCATTCTTGAGGTTGTTGTTTTTGAAATTTGGTTATTTCTTTACAATGGTTATTCCAATCATATCAGCCTCCTGGCTTGCCATTTTTCTGGGGTGATGAATGTCTTAGCAGATTGTCAGTCTCAGCCCTCACTTTCTCCTGACTAAATGGATTCTCCATTGTGAGGTTTTCCAATAGAGTTGCTCTCAGTTTAGACCTCCACTTTTTGATACTTATTGATACTCTCAGCCACAAGATTTGGAGTCTCCAATACCTCAGGTTGGGTGGTAGATGTATTCAGTCCTGATTGAATGGGATTGCACATTTATGCCTTTCCCCAATTCATCTTTTACTCAGAGTTCTGGCTATGTTTTGATCCTCTACTAGTGAGTTGTTGCTAGCTCTGGATTGGCTGGCCGAACTATGATTTCCTCTTCTGCAGTACCTTCAAGTGAGTCCACCTCTGTCTCTTCCTCTTTGGTTAACTTTATTGAGGCATCCTCAATCCCACATTCTATACCAAGACTCTTCCAAGTTCATTGGGGTTTAACGTCTAAAGTTGCCTGGGGTGTGCCTCACAAGGAGTTTGTACCCACTTTACCAAACGTCTCCACCATATCTTGTTTTTATCTGGTTTTCACTTGAGTTTAACTTTGTCTTCTGTTGTTTATGTCAGACAGATGAGTTCTGTTCCTTTTGTTGAGTAAGGCATACATGATCCCGTCATTCCAAGCCTAGGGTTGTGCCTTTCGGACTTCTTCAGGTGGAAGAGAAAGCTTGTCCACTTCAGTTTTGCTTCCTTTTTCATCGTAATTCCGGTGGTTCAGAACACATCACTCCATGGCTACAGGTTGGGATCTAATCACAAGTATATCTATATATAACATTGTGGTCCAATTGCCCTAGTCACCACTGTGGGATATAGGGACCAAAGACCCCCTTAATTCCAACTCCAAGTTGTGGAACCTTGGCTATCTGGTTGAGACTGGCCTATAATGATTACTTATGTACTATTCTACCCTTGATATAGGTATTAAGATCTAAAAGATCTATTATCTTTAATTATATAGGTATTAAGATCTAA
>NW_013668278.1:15241-30173 GCF_000517525.1 Limulus polyphemus
CAAGATCTGTTCCATTTAAATCTATTTTGCATAGTTTCAGTACAAGGAAATTGTCATTTTTTCACTGTTTTTACATGCCTCAAGCAGTGACTTCTTTTACTTTCTTGCATTATCAAGATTTGTTTTAACTTGAAATGGCATTACCTCAACATGCTATTTTTCTTTTAATGTGTGTTTTTATTATTTTTTGTTAGTCTAGATGAGTGGTAATGCAAACAAATTAATATACTGAATAGGAGAATCTTTATGTCTCTGATCCCTTCATGTTAAATACTAATACGTTTAGTATTGCAAATTGAAATACACTATCATAAGTAGCCAAGTGGTTTATACAAGAAATAATCTTCAAATAGAATTAAATACAGCACTTCTCATAGGTAGCTATTTTTTTCCTCTATCATTAGAGGTCTCCAAGTCAGTGATGTTTGTCATTATATACATTATAAAACTAAAACCAATACATTTTTTCTTAAAATACAAATAAAATTTGCCTTGCATTCATGATAGTTAGAGTAGCTACTAATTGTAGACATACTCATCACAATGCTGTTTTAAAGATCCAGTAAAAATAGTATTTACTTAAGTGTATGTCAGAAGCGTTATTTTCAACCTAATAAGGAGCTATCTTATCTGAGAATTGTGGAAAGTTTAATTTTAGTTTGTGCATAGATATGTATTTAGCTGATAGATTATTTGAGAAGTACCTATCAGAGATTATGCTCATGAAAAAAAAATAAAAGGTTTCTTTTGCTTTGCCCCTGCAGAATATTTATACAGAAGAAAATGAAACAAGACTTTTATAAATCTTGTAATGAATGGTGATAGAAAAGAACATATCTTAGATCACATGTGGGGGTCTATTTCATAAATGATGACACTACCTGAAGGATACTCTGTGAACTTGAGTTACTCACCAGATCTGTAAATGATGTTAAAAAACAGTGACTTTTATGTAGGGTTTACTTACAAATGTTTATTGTATTACAGGAAATAGGCTATTGTCAAGGGATGAGTCAAATTGCTGCACTTTTGCTGATGTACATGAGTGAAGAGGTGAGAGTATAAAAGAAAAGTTTTTATTCAAGTCACTTTCATATATAAACTTGAAAGTTCATATTATCAACTAGCATAATCCAACTGGGGCTGAAACAAATTCCAACAGGACCCAACATGTTTTTCTGCAGTTAGAATAGAGTAACAATGGACTTTAGCAAAGCACTTTTTTACACAATTTAAATGTATACTTACTTTAGATTTTAAGCTTTAAGAATTATAGCAGGGGACAATTGAATTTGATTTGTTTTTATTAGTGTTTACATTATTTTTAATTAAAAAAATGATACTTAAATAGAAGAACTTCTTTTTTTTTTTTATGGTAACATGTAGTGTTTAAGTTCAGCATTTTGAATAGTGATAACATTCCCTCTTACTGTTCCCTTCTTTTATCCATACTGGATTGTTTATCTTGTAAACTGTTAATGTACTGTATTGAACATTTGGCCTAAATTGCATGAACCCACAAACTTTAATATTTAGTGAAGCTCAATATCCTTTCACTTCAAAGAATAGCTGGCTGTTCCCACTGTATTTTGTCAGGTGCAAGTCTAGAGAGCAAAACCAACATGGCATATGTATCTTTACTGAATAAATGTGAAATTCATTTTTAACATTATAGACATTCAGTAATTTAGATTTAAAATGTCCACTGTTTTGGAAAATGATAAAATATAATATTTTAAAGTAGATGACATACATGATTTTATAATGAAAGCAATCAAAGTAAGGAAAATCTTTGTCCCAATAGTCTAAAACAAGTGTTCTGTCATTGCTTTAAAAGCTAATGTAAAATGATAACCATATGCTTATCATAAAATATCGGACTTGAAGTTTTATAATGAACCAGAATTGGATTTGAAAATGATGTTATAAAGTACATTATGAAATTTTTTATAAAGACATTATTGTTATTTGCTCAGAGGTTTATTTTATTTTACAGTACTTCTGAACACTTTATTTCAGGATGCCTTCTGGTCACTTTCTGTCTTAATGACAAGTGAAAAACATGCTATGCATGGTGAGTCAGCTTACAGTTTGATTCTATACTGTATACTTAAATATATGGATAACCATTTGAAACTGCTCACTTTGGTTCTGTAAGATATTATGTATTTATACTTGAATAATTACTTAAATTTCTGTTATTAGTTAAGTTATTTTACAGGTTTTATTTTATACAATGTGCTATACATTTATTTGTAAGTATATTTTTGTGTAATAAGTATAATAGTCTCCGTGTACTAATAGTTCATATTTAGTTAGAAAATATATAATATGTGTGCACTCTTCCTTGCAAACCTGATCACTCGTACAATTGTTGCAACTTTAGAATGCTACATGATGTTGATTTGTCTATGTTCATTTAAAGTATCTGTCTCCCAGTAGTATTGATAAATTTTAAGTTGACTCTAGCATTGTGACATTTGACCTGTAATGTATGTTTCTAGCTAATTTGTTGCAACTGTGTGTACAGATACACACACAAATACAAACACCAATTTGTGATTTATTGATGTAGGCTTACAGGGATATTGAACTTTCCTCATTGTGACAGTAGGCCAGTACTAAACCGTTTATATTAAGCTAGCCTAATAATTTTAATATTGGCCTACCATCAATACAAGACAAATTCAGTTCCCTGAAAGTTGATTTGTAAGTAACAAATTCTTGAAAATGTAAGGCATATGTGCGTATGTGTGATGAATGGAAATGAAAAATTAATTTTCAAATTAAGCATTCTCGATAATTGTTGGGGATTTAAATATCATCACATATATCTTCTCTAGGTTTAACTTTATTATAATGTGTTTGTGTAGCATACCAGTGCACTTCTACATAAACATAAACGTAATTTGAATTTCTTCTGTACACAGAACCATAGTCATTAGCTTTAATTGTAGTAACAAAATAGTGAATCTTTTTTCTTGTATCTATCAAACTCTTAAGAATTTACATATAGAATAGATTTGTTTAATGACATAGTGTATGTGTGAAATGTTTCTTTGTATGACTTCTGTAAAGCTTAATTAAACAATCACTGTGGTTGTAGAAAAGTTCAGTTACTCGGTTTGTTTAAGTAAAACCTAGTGGTTGAATAAATCATATAAATGATACATATGTGGTTAAATATTTGTGTTTGAAGTGTGAGGAAAATGACAATATTTATTATCAGATTCAAAAATTACTCTGAATGGGTTTGGTTTTGCTGTAGCTATGAAAACAAATAGGAACATCTTTTTACAGTTAACATACAAATCGATATGACAAATTCCTATTGTTATTATTACTCTTAGAGGATGGATATCAGTAAATAACTATAGTTTTTGTAACATATAGAATTTACTGCATGTTTTAAATCACACTTGTATATAAACTTACAAGTTCAGCAAGAAAAAAAGAAAAGTGTATCAAGCTAATTTGTTGATGAAATTCAACTGGTTTTTCCTTTTCATATTACAGGATTTTTCATACCTGGCTTCCCTAAGCTTCAAAGATTTCAGGAGCATCATGACACAATTTTAACTAAATTTCTTCCCAAGCTGAAAAAGCATCTAGACAAATATGAGATCCATTCTAGTTTGTATACACTAAAGTGGTTTTTTCAGTGTTTCTTAGATAGGGTAAGTGGTTATGTGTATGGGTACTTCACCCTACCTAATATTAGACACTTATAACAAAAAAATCAAATATCAAATCATTTCAAACAATAATTTAGTAACATTTTATTCCATTAATTTTCTATTCAATCTTTTTCTACATGCATTTTGCACAAAATATTTTATGTTGTGATGTTATAGCTATTGTTATATAAAAATATTGTAACGACAAGTTGGCATCATCATTAGTGATGACAGTATTTATAACCACTTTAAACAATGAAACTTTGAATTAAATCTCTTTTTTTTTTATTTAACTGTTTAGTCTGATACTTATTTCATTCTAAAACAGTTATATCTATATGGCTGTGAATTTTAAGTATTCATGATTCTTGAAATATAATGTTTCAGGTTCCTTTTACTTTAACTCTTCGTCTCTGGGACATCTATATACTAGAAGGTGAAATGGTTCTCACTGCCATGTCATACACATTGCTTAAGCTACACAGAAGTAAGTTTAATAAAAGATTTCTATATTCCAAAGGAGATGGTGTTTACTAATCAAACTGAAATTTTCACAATTTTATTTTGCCCAGCATGGCCAGGTGGTTAGGGTGCTTGACTCGCAATCTGCGGGTCGCGGGTTCGATTCCCTGTCCCACTAAACATGCTAGCCCTTTCAGCCGTGGGGGCATTATAATGTGACAGTCAATCCCACTATTCATTAGTAAAAGAGTAGCCCACATTGATTAATTTACTAATAAAGATAAAAGATGCTAACTAACAGTATCTCTTATCACAGTTTAATGAAATAAAGTTGTTGTTTTTTTACCCAAATTAAGATTTAAAATAATCAAGCATTATTATGTTTGTGTTGATTTTACTGTTGTACTGCAAATGATTTGTTGCTGATTTCTGTAAAATGTATGATTGTTTAAAAAGTGGTACCAATAAGCAGTCTGGATAAACAGTTGTAAATGATTATAAGAATATCCTTACTGTTATGTGTAGAAACATTGTTGAAAATGGGATTGGAAGAAATAGTGGAGTTTTTGCAAGTTAAGCTAGAACAAGATTTTGGTTACCATGATGATGCTGCTGTGGATGCCCTTACAACTTCTGTTGAAGATTTACGAAAGCACAAGTTGCACCTTCCTGGCCGTAGACCAGATCACGAACTTCCACAAAAGCCATTTGGTTTAATGACTGAACTACCTGTGAAGCCACAGATTAGTCTAGGAAGCCAAGAAAGTGAAACGGTAGTATGTGTTTTGTATCTATCTATCTATATATTTTTTTTTTGCCCAGATTTTAAAGTCTTGTACTACATGTATTTATAACAACTTGACAACCAAGCTCAAGAATTATATGTGCACGTTAAAAATACTGTGTTTCCCTAATTATTATTAGTTGAATTCAGCTTTTGTAGTCATTTGTACTCTAATAAGATGTTTTTAACAAACTTTTTGCATTTTGATCAAAGTTTTCCTTGTAGTCATTATTTCATTGAAAAATTGTTTATTCATGTTATACAGGTCTTAGCTAATGGCAATCAGTCTCCTCTATGGAAGAATGAGGAATTGTTGAGCACTAGTGATTACAATTCAGGAAGCAGTCTTCAGAGAGAATCAAGGAACTCGGACAACCTCGATAACGACAATGGTAGTTCAATTGTCGATCCGCTGAGTTCAAGAAACTCTCTTGCAGGAACATCACAGACATCAGCAGCAGACTTATCTGTTATATCTGCTTTCTCTAGCCCCAACACCACATTGACCAGACATGATGACCAAGATGGTAATACCTCTCTCTGCAGTACTGATATTGACCCCCACCACCTCCATCAAACTCTCTCACTCTATGATAATGTGGACTACACAGAAAATATGATGACTGCTCTTGAGGAGTCACCAATTCTATCAAGGACTCAGTCTCCCAATGCTGTGAGAATGTTTGTGCCATACAAACAGACTGACTATCCTCTGGCAGTTTCTTCAAGTTCTTCTTCACATCATGGATTTTCACGTAGTCATTCTTCTTCACCCCCAAATGGTGATGTCACCCTCACCAGTCAGGACCCCAATAAAATTACCATCCATGTTGAAATGCACGACCCATTACACAATTCTCAGCACATAACGTGATATGGACTTCCTAGTATTGTGTATTGTCGTTTCACATTCCACTGAAAAATTTGTGGTTAGCGCTCACTAATGTAGCTTAAAATAATCATATTTAATGGTATCTGTTGACCAGTGGCTAACATATGCAACCTAGACCATGAAATAAGTGAAACCTGTTTATGTGACATACATTCCATTACAGAACAATGCTTAAACTACTTAGTAATGATGTAAAATTAAGTTAGTAATTTATAACTTTTAATATTTTCTTTCATCATTATATATATCAGTAAGTGATCCACCTGATTGTAAGACCCAAACAAACTTTATTTATACTATGTACATCTTAAATACTTTATAGGACTAACAGTTCTTTTAATCTGTTCTTGCATGATGCTATCTTGTATGACAGTGCCATATTTACTTAATATATTACTAGTTATTCTAATCAAATATTCATTTCCTAAAAGAAGTTCATCTTATGCAGTCTTGCATTAAGAAGATAAAAAAGTACTCAGAAAATGAAAGGCCAGCAAATATTTGTATATTTTTTGTATTGTTTTTCAAGTGCTATTAGGAATCTGTGTGGGAGTAAAAACTGTAGTCTAAGCCAGTTGTTTTATAAACTTGCACACAGAATATAGTCAGCCAGTATCATGACATCTAGATACTGTGTAAATAATTGTAGCTAACATTCCTCAAAGTTTACAAACTTGCATGTTTAAGATTGGGAGACCTACTGGTTTTAAAGTCAAACACTTGACTGACAATGTGTGTGTGTCACATCCATTAGCAAAAATCATGTAATGGTATCCTTCTATTGTCTCTCAGCCAGAGCTTAATAAATTTAATGGTATGTGATCACTATCCTCCTAATTTTAATATGAATAATTATAAGACTTCAAAATTTTAGCTGTATTCCTATGGCTATTGAGCTATTGTATTGTACTTGGGAGTATATCAAATTTTCAGGTGTGTAGTTATATCTTTCTTACTCATCTAGAGACATGTATGTTGATGTAGCTATTTAAACAGAAAGGATTATTCATCCAGAGGTGTATGTGTACAAGGGTGTCCACAGAAATATTTTCAGGGAGGTTGCAAAACGTATGTCTGGGATCAGCTTTTACAGTGGAAATCAACAGACTAAAAGAATATATGTTATGTGTGCTGAAACAGAAATTTCCAGTTTTAATAAAAAATTACTAACAATTTTGAGTTTAAATATGATGTTAAGTTTATGTCATAATACATGCATTTTTTGTGAAATGTATTGGGGGGGGGCAAATACCACCTCATCCCCCTTCCTGTGGGTGCCCATGTATTTGTATTAATGTAGCTGTATAAAGAGAAAGGTTATTCATCTGGAGGCACATTTGTATTCATGTAGCTGTATAAACAGAAAGGATTACTCATTCAGAGACACTGTGTACTGGTGTAGCTGTATAAACAGAATAAAATAATTACTCATTCAGAGACACAGTGTACTCATGTAGCTGTATAAACAGAAAGAATTACTCATTCAGAGACACAATGTATTCACATAGCTGTTTAAAATAGAAAGTATTACTCATTCAGAGGTGTATGTACTCATGCAGCTGTATAAACAGAATAAAAGGATTACTCATTTAGAGACACATTTGTATTCACATAGCTGTAAAAAATAGAAAGTATTACTCATTCAGAGGTGTATGTGCATTATGTAGCTGTATAAACAGAATGGAAGGATTACTCATCTAGAGACATGTGTATTCATAAAGAAAAAGCACGGATTAATAGTATATCTCATTTAACTGTGATTTTTGATTTAATATATCCAGGCATAAATGTGAACTAACACTTGTTTGATAAAATACACGTCAAGAAGTACTCTTAATATAAGATTCCATTTAGTAGAAGGATTTGTCAAACATTTAAAGTAAGTACCCATTAACCATAACATTATGATAGAGAACTTTCAAAAAATGTATCAAACTTGAATGAGACAAACACAACAAGAGTCTTCTATAAAATGGACCAAAGTATATATAATTTCTGATAATGCTTCTTTATGTGATACTAGCAACTACTGAATATTTTGTTGTTACTTGTAATTATTTCGTACTTTCATCATTCTAAAATAAACAAAAAAATGTAATTTCACAGTTATTAAAAACAAAGATCCAAGCAACATAGAAAAGTTTTATGTTTAAGTTTCACGGTTTTAATAAATAATCCTCACAGATGGAGCTGAGATAGTTGTCTACCCTAATGTGTTTGTGATTAGCTTAGATTATTTTTGGAAAGAGGAACTCTTATCTTTGCAGTTCTTCTAAAACGTTCAAGTAAATTTGTATCTCCAAGAGTGGTGAAAACTGACTGACAGATTAAATAGCAAAAAAGGTTAAACAATGAATGTTGCAAGTTTTAGTATATTTATTTATTGTATACTTTTTTTTTATTAAAGCATCTCAAAGTTGGAAGAATTAATCCAGTTAAAAACTGTACGTTATATTACATAGTCTACCCCTGTGTTTTAACAGCAAAAGCAAACAAGATAAAGTGCACAGTCAGATATGCAAGTCTTTACCCGTTTTGAAACTTAAAAACATGGAAATTGTAATTAATGCACAGCTTTGGACTTACTGCATGGGACTAAGTCCGCTTACCAGTGTGCTTGTGGTACTGTGTCTACACATTTGAAACTTTTGTTCTTCCTCATTGTGATGTGAATATTAATTCTTTACAGTTATTATTTTTGAATGTTAAGTATTTCTGAATTAAGTATGTATGTACTTGTTTGTATGTGACAACATTTTCATAGCCATTGTTTTTAAAGTCGTGGATAAAGATGGAATAAAATACCCTAATATCATATTGGCGTATGAATGGTTTAGAACGGAACTTTCATTTACACTGGTTTTGTGTCAGTTTACTATAGTGGCAAGAAACTAAATGTTGGATGTCATTTAATTTCAAGAACGTTATAAAAAAAGTTATCTAGTATTTAAAACTTGCAACTAATAACACGAAAGATAGTTTCCTGCTAAGAACTGTAGTAAACCATCATTTCCTTTAATGTTTTGCAACTCTCCAAAATAACTCATAAGATGTTTGAATGTTTTATTCATAAGTTTAAATCTAGTAAATTAGGAGCTTTACATTATTTTCTTTTGGCAAAATGATCAGCACTATATAAACAAGACTTGTTCCTTTCAAGTCGAAAGTGAAGTTCTTAAGGGCACCAAACTTGTATTCACAAATCACATGTACAATTCTAATAATTCAGTAATATCCTCACCTCATATGACAGTGGTTAACTCGCTAGATAGCGACTAATAAAGTCCAGCGTTCGAACCGGTGATATGCCGCTAAACACGCTCCGTTTTTCAACACACAAGAGTAACAGTCATTCTCTCTCTATTCGTTTATAAGAGTACCTGTGTGGACTGCACGTGCTCCTTACTGGTTACCCAACTTCTGATTAACAGTTCTAAAAACGGCTATACCTGACCTTGACATTTCTATCTTGGCCGTTAGCTCATGTGTCATGTAATGATCAATTCGAGTTGAAACTACCAAACTGTTCAGAATATACATAATGTGAATAGAGAATTTATACCAGGAATTCTCAAACTGTGATACGTGGACTTAATGTCAGTAGTATGCGAACAAAAATTAATACAAAAATTATTAAATTTGTAAAAAGCTCAATTTGAGTTTCCCTCTAATATACATGTTAAATACTTTCCTCTCTTCTAAACTTGCCCTCCGCCTGTTTTGGTTCTCCAGTGTTTTCTATACTTCAAATTAGAAAATTCATACCAATTATTCTTCAGTTATGCTAGAAAAACAACTGCATACTTCGTATTTATGGGTAAATATTAAAAAATCATTTTAGCTACTAGCTTTATTTTTTAAAGTCGAGCTTTAAAAAGGTTTAAACAAAAATTGGTACGTGTGCCTGAAAAGGTTGAGAACCACTGCTTTAGATATTCATTTAAGTAAACTCTTCTTTTTTGTAGCTCTAGAGGACGCTGTAAACCTTAAATGTCCATCATTTATTTTTCATTTGGAATTAAAAGTCTATTTTTAAAATTAAAGTTTTACGATGAAACTTGTTTTTTCTTGTCTTATTGTGTTATAAATGGAAGAACCGTTTAAAGAATACTTTAGAACAAAATATTTAATTTCAGTATTTATAATGAAAACACTTTTATATAAGAGTTTGTCTGTAGAAGAAATATGCACATTTTATACGAAGAAGATTGGTTTTGAATTTAGCGCAAAGCTACACGAGGGCTATCTGCGCTAGCCATCCCTAATTTAGCAGTAGAAAACTAGAAGGAAGGCAGCTAGTCATCATCACCAACACTTGGGCTACTTTCTTACCTGCCCCCCAGTGGCACAGCGGTATGTTTTCGGACTTACAACGCTAGAAACCGGGTTTCGATACCCGTGGTGGGCAGAGCACAGATAGCCCTTGTGTAGCTTTGTGCATAATTAAAAACAAACAAACAATACTTTCTTACCAACGAATAGTGGGATTGACCGTCACATTATAACGCCCCCACGGCGAGCATGTTTGGTGCGACGGGGATTCAAACCCGCGACTCTCCGATTGTGAGTCAAGTACCCTAACCACCTGGTCATACGCAGAGAAATCACTGTACTATTTAGTTAAAATTTCTATACCTTCAATTCTTGGTAAAATAGTGGAGAGAAAGATTCAAAGCATACGCGCAGAGCTTACAATGTCGTGAAATATGAGATTGTATGTCTATTGAATTTTTCGCAAAACTACATGAGGACTATCTGCACTAACCGTCCCAAATTTGGAAATCAAACACCACCCTCCGCCAACTCTCTTGAATTACTCTTGTTAGATCAAATACTGCGGTTTGACTGTTATTCTTATAACTCATGCACGGTCAGAGTTTGTTTGTCTCTTTCTTCTTTGCCCCGGCATGGCCAGGTGGTTACGGCGCTCGACTCGCAATTTGAGTGTCACGGGTTCGAATCCCCATCCCACCAAACATGCTCGCCCTTTCAGCCGTGGAGGCGTTATAATGTGAAGGTCAATCCCACTATTCGTTGGTCAAAGAGAAGCCCAAGAGTAGACGGTGGGTGGTGATGACTAGCTGCCTTCCCTCTAGTCTTGCACTGCTAAATTAGGGATGGATAGCACAGATAGTCCTTGTGTAGCTTTGTGCGAAATTAATAAAAAAACAAACAGACACATCATTATACTCAAAGTTTCTTAATAATAATGTTCCACAATCCATTTGTACTGATTCTTGAGTAGTTGAGCTTTAGAATAAATGCAGTTTAGAGGATGTGTTGTTTTTCGTAATTAGTTGCTGTCAGATCTTGGAAAGAAAATTTCTGCTTTGAAAGCTATTCCTGGTCTTCTTTGTTTGCTGCCTATGGGTATGATGTTCTTCAAATGTTGTCCTTTTTATTCATAGTTTTCTATAGGATGAGGTTAATTCAATTTTATTTTTAATCTAATTAACTAAAACCACACTAAGTTTTGTTACGAGGGTATCCCAATCAGGTCCGTGTCTGTCTGTGTTTCGGCGCGCGTATCTCGAAAACTAATAAACCTATGTATACGAAAATATTACACAAGATGGGAAGTCAATATGAGACAATTCTCCCCAAATTTGGTTCGGATTCAGATTATGGATCACTTTGAAAACTTTTTATAATGGGGAGATAGGAGATTTTCGCAGTTTTGGATTAATAACTCTGTACAGTTGTAATCGGATTTGTACCAAATTTCGTGGCCACATTAAGATTGAGACTCTTCATCATACCACAAAAAGTGATACGTGTCGTTGATTATTCTGGATCTGAGAAGGATTTTCTATGTTTTCGAAGGTGAACTTTGATGTTATCCAATATAAATCCATGCAAATCTCTAAAAGCAACGGTGAGCCGAGGGTATGCAATCTCTCTGATTGCTCTATTTTTGACTCAGTTTATTTTTCTTTGACAGATCAAAATGTGCAGTTCACATATTTATTCTTCATTGAGTGAAAATGTCAATTCCTATTTGTGAACGTAACTGTTTCCTTTGTTGGGTCAAGTATAGTCTGTTAGAGATCGTGCCCGGTTTATAAATCCGAGGATTCATTATTTGTGACCTATAACCACAAAATCGTTCTCCGCACTTTGCGGTCATGGGTGGGCTATAAATATTAAGGTCATATCCCATTCTTCGCTGAGACATGAGTTGACGGTGGGGTGCTGTTGACTAACTGCTTACCATCTAGCCTTTACGTTTAAAATTAGGGAAAACTATGTGCAAATAGCCCGTGAGAAGAGCTTTCTGCAAAATTTTTAAAACCAACAAAGCTTTTTTCATTTGACAAGCATCTTCAAACTCTCCTGGCATTCAACGAATTCTGTTTCTTGTGTCATGATTATTTAATCAGAATACCACATTTCAGCTGTGTTTTTTTCAAAACCTCTACCGATTGATGACAACTTGAAGATTGTGACTCAACGTTTTTGAGTATTTATTCCCGATATTTTATAAAAGGTCTGGGGCAAGCTATTCCAAGATTTTGATATTATTACTTTCAAATATGTGGATTGTATGTCCTTTGTGACAGGGATCGGAAATATGTTGTTTCAATGGTATAATGGCTTAAATAACGAAAGGAGACTCCGCTATTGTTCTTGCTCATTAAATATATTATTTATACGTACATGCACCGTACAGATAGTGTGGTATATTGAGGTGCACTGATTTCCCTTAAGAGTATTCAGGTAGGTTCCACTGAATAACAATAGGTTCTGCTAAAAATGTATTATAGAGCAACTCTAAATTATCTTACTTTAACACAGGTTGAAGAAAGAAACTAGACACAATGTGACACAAAATGAAGCAAACTTTACTTAATTCACAAAAACAATCAAAAATAGTACTTTACAACAGATGGCGCCTTTATTGGAGACAACACGCTGTATCTAGATTTGTTGAAACTAAATTAGAAATATGTTCCAGACCAAGAAAACATAACATTATTAGATGTATACATGAACCAGTTTTGCTACTATTCTCAGGGAGTACGCACTACCCATGTGATTGTTGGTTATTCCCATTGAAAACTAAGAAAAGTTATATCCTCAAGGGTCACTAGACCTATGATTGAAAAATAGTGTATGCTTTCTCATAGTACCTACAAATTCTCAAAAATATTTCCCATGAGAATGCACATGTAACACCTTAGGTGAATGACACGGAACAATAGGTAACTAGGGCGAAAGGAACTTAGCTATTGCACTGATCAACGTTTTATGTTAAACTATATACTCCTCTCTATATAAACTGTTTGAAAAATTATATATTAAACAAGAGGATAGTAAACATATATCATTCCTTATACCACATTAAAGCCTACATTAGATGTTCAAAATGTAACTTACTCCATAACACCTTCTCACAACCATTAACAACTGGCACAACCATAATTGAATTACCTAATGCCTTCAGATCCATCACTGTAAAACTCATCACTCTACAGAATTCGAGTATAATGTTTAAGATTTCAGTTTCTGATTCTTTTTGAGTTAAAGAAAAGAGAGGGAAATATTCTTTGAAGTAACGTACAGTTTGTAAATCTTAACCTTTCTAACGCGCTTACTCTCGCAGATAGATTTTGGCTATTTTATTTTTAGAATAACAAATGATATAGTAGACGAAAAAAGACTTCCCACTGCATATTTTTAGTTTTATAAACTCTTCATTCCCAGATTCACATTTTGACTCAAATGAAAACTAAAAACGTTTTCGAATTATTTTTTCACCACATCTTGAAATATACAGGATTTATCAGTAACCAATCTTTCAATTAACAATACTAATGATACTATCTATTTTGTATTTCATACGACGTTTTATAACAACTTTTATGCTACATATGCAATGATAACAATGATGGACACCTTAAACATTTGTAATATTAGATTGATTCAATGATAGTAGGAATATAGTTTAATAATAAGAAAAAGTTTTCCTGTACAACTTGTTGTTTCGTTTTTCTTTGTTGGTGGGCTTTTCATGGCTCATGGTGTCTATTAGTTAAGTCATACATGAACGCCAACTTTCAGTTTTCTAATAGAGATAGAAAAGTAGCAAGTGCTCTTATAATATACATTCTTATCTCGAATCATCAAATGGATGCTAAGGTAAAGTGTTGTTGTTTATGTGGTTTTTACATAATATGGTAATGTGTGAACTTAGGAAGTGAGTAAGTATGATCAAGACCGAGGAAGTGATTGTTTGAAATAAGAACAGGAACCGCTCTGTGCAGAGGATATGTGAACCTCCATATTAATTTAATAGTGAGGATATGTCAGTCAGTATGTAATTGTGAACCTGGATGTGGCCAATTGCTAGTAATCGTTGCTTATTTTCTCTCCTTACTGCCAATTCCTTCTTCTACAGATTAACCTATGGAAGTTCCTTTTAAAAATACCATTAACTTTGTCTAATTTATGATACAAAAACAATATATTATTAATTAATTTAAGAATCTGCGAGAACAAAATGTACATTTAATACAATGGTATTTTAAGTTAAAGTTTGTTTGTTGTTTAGCACAGAGCTACACATTGAGCCATTTATGCTGTGCTCACCACAGGTATCGAAACCCGATACTTAGTGTTAGAAGTCCACATAATTACCTCTAAACCACAAGGAAGGACTTAATTTAAAGCGATTATTGTTCTTCGATCATATATTTCAAAAGCTGTAAGTAAATAATTTTACTTAAAAACAAACCTTACATATCTAGGACTGGAAGAAAATTAATTGTTTTTTGTTATTGTTTTTCAAGTTAGTACTAAATCACAAGTTTATAACCAAAATCTAAAATACATACATACATAAGTATGTATGTATATACATGTATACGTTGTTATTAAATCCTAATAGTCGGATGTATATCATGTGTTTGTGAGAGAGATAGAGTTTGTTATCTGTGTTCTGTCGCTGCAGGTATAGAAATCCGGTTTTTAGCGTTTTAAGCCCTCAAATTTACAGTGAGCCATCGGGAGGCGATATAGGCCCGGCATGGCCAGGTGGTTAGGGCGCTCGACTCGCAATCTGCAGGTCGCGGGTTCGAATCCCCGTCACACCAAACATGCTCGCCCTTTCAGCCGTGG
>NW_013668278.1:30617-36673 GCF_000517525.1 Limulus polyphemus
AGCCTTCGTGTAGCTTTGCGCGAAATTCAAAACAAACAAACGATTGTTTGTTTCGAAAACTCTCGCAAATTTACACAAGGGCTTTCTGCATATAACCGTCCCTAATTTTAAACTGATAGACTAGATGAAATGCAGTTATGTAAACAGCATCCACTGCCTACATTTGAGCTACTCTTATCATATAGTAATTCACCCACGGCCGCAATAGTACGTAGAATGCACTTTTATTACAAAGGACGCGAACCGTGGATCCTCGGATTCATAATCCAGCAAGCTAACCATTAGGTCATTTTCGGCCTTGTAATAGAAGTAGAGAGAAAGTTTATAAAATATGCAACGAAAAATCTGAATTTTACTTCAGAAAATTAATATATATATATATATCACTATAGTCTGGAATAATTACATATAAACGCTTACATTAGTATTTTCTTTAAATTACTGTTACTTGACGTTCAACATTTAATTTGCTAGTATATATATGGTCATTGTGCTGTAATTAGAGTGATACTACATCGTCATACGATGACGGGTGTACTTGTACTTTCCCACAAACTTTTGTGTACCGGGCTTTCAAGTGGATTTTTTTTAAATGACAATTGACTGCTTGTTTCGATGATATAAAATTATTAGGACTAGTCTAGAGAATTTAAATTATTAAAGCAATGCACGCTCGTTTGTAGAATTTAAAATTACCCAGATCCCTCACAACAGTTTTTCTGGGGAACCATTGTTTTCCCTGGTGTCAAAAACAAGTATAATAACCTTAGGCTTGTTCTTCCGTAACTTAAAAATAACAACTTAATTATAAAACGACAAGATTATTTAAAAATCACTCTCTGCCCAGAGTAACTAGACATAAACATTAGCTGCAAGTGAAAGCAGTAATTTCTAACAACTTATTCAATAACTTACATCTTTGTTATTAAACCCATTTACATGACAAATAATCACGGAAATACAGATGTCGCTAAAGATTTTATGTTTGGCGCTTCAATCTGTTTCAAACAACTCCAACATTACGTCATTTCGTAGTATTCTCGGACCACAAGAGAACCAAGGAGGATTAAATCTCGCATAACTTGCCAAAAGTACAATAAAAGAGACTGGACTCTGTTATTACAGACGAATAAAACAAAAATGGCATGGATAAGAAAATATAAGAGAAACTGAATACATGAAAACTGAAATGAATGGTCGAATTTACTGTATACAAATTCACTGAACCAGTGATTAGATCAAGATTAAATTAAACACAAACCTAGAAGATTTAATGAAAGTTTAACAAATCGAAGAACAAATATTTACAGACAAAACAGAGCACTTCATAGACAAATCTTACTTCTTTCAAATTTAAATATGAAGTTTTCAAGAGCATCAAACCTGCTATCGCAAGTCACGCGTAGAATTATAAGAATTCAATAAAATCCCCACCACATATGGCAGTTGGAAACTAGTCTTGTTCCATGAAGATATGTTGGTCAGCAGTATAATTATTTCACAGGAAATCAGATATGCCTCTGTTACAGAAAATAACACATAGGGCTAAATTTGACACGTGACTCACAATAGACTTCCTGGTTCAGAAATGGAACTTAGGAACATTTACAAAATAATACACAAACAAACTATAAGAAACTAGGGTACAAAATATTTGTTTATTACAACTTTTTTTTTTTGCCAAAGCTTATATAGTTTGAGAAACAAACAACGTATAACAACAGCGGTTTCACAAATGACATTTCACATACAAACAAACATATTATGTTTGAAAGAAAATATAGAACTAAATAGCCTTATACAATAGCATTCAGTAAACTTCCTTGTATAAAATGACGTAACCTATTCAGTCAGTAAATCATCTATGAGCTTTTATCATCAGCCGAATGGGAATGGAATGTTTTTATGTGTCCTTCAAATAATCATACTAACGTCACTCTGGGCTAGGACAATCGAGCCTTAAAACCACGTGACTGTTGTGTTAGCCATACATTATATGTGTGAGAATGTGATGTCAAATGATTATAATTGGTGAAGTTGATCATAAGAAGCTGAATCTAAGAGAAGAAAGACTGAAAACGCAACAGGATCACGAAAAGAAACGGTAATCTATGTTTATCTAACAAAAGTAGCTTTCATGTATTGATTTCCCATATATTTTTAACGATATTCCGACTTTAATCCAGTG
This sequence comes from Limulus polyphemus, assembly GCF_000517525.1. Taxonomy (NCBI): domain Eukaryota; kingdom Metazoa; phylum Arthropoda; class Merostomata; order Xiphosura; family Limulidae; genus Limulus; species Limulus polyphemus. The sequence continues at coordinate 32,806 of NW_013668278.1, forward strand.
TACTATTTGTTAGTTTTACTTTTTTTTTTGCAGAGTTAAGTTTTGTGCTTAACGTTACTTTAAATTGGGTTAGCGATATGTTAACTTTCGAAAACAAATAGCGTTTGCTTTGATTTATTAGCATGAGTTAGGTTATTCTTATTGACTCTATTTTCTAGTGGTGTCAGCCGTTTTAGCAATAAGTTCTAAAATTAATATTTCATTTTTCATTCGTTGTAGAAAATGGAGAAAAGGATTTTATTCTGGTTTTTAACTGCTTTTGTGGGCATAATGGTTTCGTCTATAACCTCTGAGGAACTCTCTGAGGACTCAGCAGAGGAAGTCGTCTATCGTGTACCAAGATCACCACGCTCGGGAAGGTATTCTGGTAAGGTTATGGTTGACATTATTGCCTCAGATATGATTTTACGTTTGTTTGTTCGTTTGTTATTAAGCATAAAGCTACACCACGGGTTTGGAAATCCGATTTTTACTGTTATAATTACAGAGACTTACCGCTAAGCCACAGAGGGAGAAGGGGTGTTTGTACAAGAAAGCAAACTTAAAACATTAATGTTGTACCCATAATTTTTATAAAATTTTATAATTGGAAGTAATTTTTTACGTAAGAATATAAGCTTAAGTTTACATTCTTTATCGTTAACAAATTATTTCTTGATCGTATACGAGGCTTAACTATCATTTTTCTGACACGGGTTTCATTATCATGTTTCCAGAATAGTATAGGTTATCCATAGAATATAATTTTAAAATTCAACACGTAATATTGAATAACTGATCACAATTACATAAAATATATATTTGGTAATATAACTTATAAGTGGTATACCAAAAGCAACTAGCGACGTTTATTACTAGGGTGCATAAGTTATTACATTTAAGATGCTTAAATAGGGGATTTAAGGTGAATAGGATCTTTACATCAAATCCTACAAAATGAATAACACGTATTATAGAGAATGTTATGTTTATGTTCGTTACCTTCATTATAACTTTTTTTTTGCGGTTGGTTTTAAAATCTGATCATGTTTTGCTTATTAAGGCATTATTCTCGTACCCCAACCCAGTGTTTTACATATTGGACTGATTATCTTATGTTCCGTGGTTCGTGCCCGTTACCGCCGACAAGAAAAACAATCGTGCTTGGCAATGTTAGGTCGTGGGTGCGTTATATGAGTGATGGTCAAATCCCACTATTCAATCTGACAAGAGTTGGTGGTGGGTTGTGTTAAATAGCTGCCCTCCCTCTAGAGTCTAGTCTAGAACTTCAAACTTATGCGCAGACATTCCTCGAGTAGCTTTGTACACATTTAACAAACAAATAAACATTCTTGTATCATAGTTTGTTTTCTTTCGTTAAAGAACAGTACACCTGACACTTCGAGAAAAATGAACTTTGTACAAAATATTTTCCAACGTTCGCTCCCAGGTGGCTCAGCGGTACCAATGAGGGCTAAAAACGCTAGAAATTGGTTTTCTACGATGGAAAGAGCACATACAGCCCATTGTGTAGATTTCTGCTTATCAATGAACTGACAACCAACTACATTGTTCACCCATTCAAATCAGTTTTATGTACTGTAAAAACAATGTTTACATTGTTATCTTTTATTTCAAAAGGTTCTCAAAAAATAAGTTACCAAAATTCTTTAAAAAAAAAGAAAAGTGCTTTGTAGTGAAGACGCTTTATTATTCGTAAACCTATTAGTCACCAGAAGAAGAAAAAGGTACCGAATTTCTACAAGATTTGATAAAAATAATTCTTTACAGCCTAAGTTTGTGTTTTCACATTTCAACAATTCAGAATGCATTTTTTCTTTCTTTGTCTTTTCAGGAACATGTAAGTACAGAAAGAGCCCTTGGGAAGACTGCAATGTTGCTACTAATACCCAGCAACGTACTCTTACCTTAAAGCGTGGGGATCCATCTTGTGAGCAGACCAAAATAGTTACAAGAAACTGCAAAAAGGGTAATAAAAACGTTGGTTATCTGATATCAATTTGTGGAATACATTTATTTTGACAGATGTAAGATAATGCGCTGTAAGACAATGCGGTGTCGGGATAAAATAAATGAATATTATAATATTTTAGTGCCGATATCATTATTTCAATTACTCGTTTACAGACCACGTAAGATAATATTTGTATACAACGCACAGTTATCGGTGTGTTTCCAGCATATAGTTAAAAAACGAATTTCTTGTAACAAACAAATCACAGCATTGTCACAGCCTTTTGTTCAAATGTTTATAGTTTTAAAATCACTTACCACTGTTACTTTGAATAATTCAACAAACTTCCCTTACGAAGCAGCAATAGCCTAGTTATTCTATTAAATCTTTAGAAAATATATATACCAGATTTTATATTTCAAGATGGTATTTAGAAATTAAGGTATTTTAGGATTTGAATTGTTAAATGAAACACCGTTTGTCTCTGTTATATTTTTTCAAAGTGTAGAGATATTTTGTGCCACATTCAACCTTGAAGTACATAAATGTGACGGTTTGTTGCCTTTTCAGTGTGCCGTTATCAGAAGGGAGAGTGGTCAGCATGTGACACAGCTGCAAACACACGCACTAGACTAGACACACTGAAACCAGGAAGTGACACTTCATGTGAACAGACAAGAGTAATTACGAAAAAGTGTCTTAAACGTACGTCGTTTAATTCATTTCTAATCAATCATGCAATGATTTCCATGTAGTATTACAATGCCTTACAGAGCATGAGTAAATCTAACCAATTGGAAATCTCTTCGCCATAGGTCAACATAAGTCAAATGAATACATTGTCTTGATAAACAGTAAACTTGATGAGATATTTCTTTTTCTAATCCTTATAATGCATGAGTAAACCTAACCAATTGGAAAGCTCATCGCCATAGGTCAGTATAAATCGAATGACCATATTGCCTTGATGCAAAATAAATTTGATGAGATATTTCATCTTCTAACCCTTAAAATGCATAGGTAAGCCTAATCAGATGGAAATCTTATCGCCATAGATCAATATAAATCGAATGACCATATTGCCTTAATAGAAAGTGAATTTCATGAAATTTTTCATTTTAAGAAGCGCGTAACTAAATACTAATTTAAGACATGATTTTGCAGAATGTCGTTATGACCGGTCAGCTGAATGGAGCGAATGCGATCCAGTAACCAATCAGAAGACGAAAATCAAATCGCTTATACAGGGAGATCCGAAATTATGTGAAGCAACTGAAACAGTTACCAAAATATGTGGTCGAGGTGGTCGTAGGAAAAATAGAGGAAGAAAACGTGGGGGAAGAGGTAAGTACCGTTAGCCATATATCTGGCATATCATATACGTATTACATTTCAAGTTCAAGAAATTACAGATAATCTAAGCGTTCTTTTATCTCTGTGACTAAATATAACTGGGTCCATTTTATTTTATATCACCCCCATCCTGCCCCCAATGGCTCATGCTAAAAATTAGGCTTCGATATCCGAGTTTGGTACAGCATAGATAGCCCATTGTGTAGCTTTATACTTAACAACGAACAAATAAATCCATGTTATTCAATCTCGAATATCAGGGGACATATTATATATATATATACATTGGGTAGTTTAAGCGTAGCTCAAAAATCACTCGTTGTTATATTAAGTTCAAATATTTAAAAATTAGGTACTCTTTCCTTCGTCATGGCTAGGTGGTTAAGGCACTCGACTCACAATCTGAGGGTCGCGGGTTCGAATCCCCGTCACACCAAACATGCTCGCCCTTTCAGCCGTGGGGGCGTTATAATGTGACGGTCAATCCCACTATTCGTTGGTAAAAGAGTAGCCCAAGAGTTGGCGGTGGGTGGTGATGACTAGTTGCCTTCTCTCTAGTCT